>NC_091993.1:52147479-52269600 GCF_044704955.1 Pristiophorus japonicus
CTCTCTCTCTCTCTCTCTCTCTCTCGACAGCTCTCTCTCTCTCTCGACTTCTCTCTTTCTCTCTCTCTCTCCCTCTCTCGACTTCTCTATCTCTCTCTGACTCTCTCTCGACTTCTCTCTCTCGCTCTCTCGACTTCTCTCTCTCTCTCTCTCGACTTCTCTCACTATCTCCCTCTCTCTCTCTCTCTCTCTCTCTCTCTCGAATTCTCTCTCGCCCTGTCTCTCTCTCACCTTCTCTGTCTCTCTCTATCGACTTCTCTTTCTCTCTCTCTCTCTCTCTCGACTGCTCGCTCTCACGCTCTCTCTCTCGACTTCTCTATCTCTCTCTCTCTCTCGACTTCTCTCTCTCTTTTGCTCTCTCGACTTCTCTCTCTCTCTCGACTTCTCTCTCTCTCTCTCGCTCTTTCGCTCTCGACTTCTCTCCCTCTCTCTCGACTTCTCTCCCTCTCTCGACTTCTCTTTCCCTCTCTCCATCTCTCTCTCTACTTTTCTCTCTCTCTCTGTCTCTCTCTCTCTCTCTCTCGACTTCACTCTCTCTCTCTCTCTCTCGATCTCTCTCTCTCTCTCTCCCTCTCTCTCTCGACTTCTCTCTCTCCCTCTCCCTCTCGACTTATCTCTCTCTCTATCAACTTCTCACTCTCTCCCTTGACCTCTCTCTCTCTCTCAATTTCTCTCACTCTCTCTCCTCTCTCTCTCGACTTCTCTCTCTTTCTCTCTCTCTCTCGACTTCTCTCTCGCTCTCTGTCTCGACTTCTCTCTCTCTCTCGACTTCTCTCTCTCTCTCTCTTTCTCTCTCTCTCGACTTCTTTCTCTATCTGTCTCTCTCTCAACTTCACTCTATCTCTCTCGACTTCTCTCGTGCTCTCTGTCTGCATCTCTCTCTCGACTTTTCTCTCTTTCGACTACTCTCTCTCGACTTCTCTCTGTCTCTCTCTCTCTGGACTTCTCTCTCTCTCTATCTCTCTCTCGACTTGTCTCTCTCTACTTTTCTCTCTCTCTCTGTCTCTCTCTCTCGACTTCTCTCTCTCTCGACTCCCCTCTCTCAGTCTCTCTCTCTCTCTCTTGACTTCTCTCTCTCTCTCTCTCTTGACGTCACTCTCTCCCTCTCCCACTCGACTTCTCTCTCTCTCTCTCGACTTCTCTCTCTGTCTCTCTCGACTTCTCTCTCACTCTCGCTCTCGACTTCTGCACTCTGTCTCTCTCGACTTCTCTCTCTCTCTCTCCCCCTCTCTCTCTCTCGACTACTCTCTCTCTCTCGACTTCCCTCTCTCTCTCTCTACTTCCCTCTCTCTCTCTCTCCCTTGACTCCTCTCACTCTATCTCACTCTCGACTTCTCTCTCTCTACTTTTCTCTCTCTCTCTGTCTCTCTCTCTCTCTCTTTCTCTCTCGACTTCACTCTCTCTCTCTCTCTCCCTCTCTCTCTCGACTTCTCTCTCTCTCTCTCGACGTATCTCTCCCTCTCTCTCTTGACTTCTCTCTCTCTCTCTGTCTCTCTCTCTCGATTTCTCTCTCTCTCTCTCTCTCTCTCTCTCTCTCTCTCTCGACTTCTCTCTCTCTCTCCCTCTCTCTCTCGACTTCTCTCTCTCTCTCTCTCTCTCGACTTCTCTCTCTCTCTCTCTCTCGACTTTCTCTCTCTCTCTCTCTCGACTTCCCTCTCTCCATCTCTCTCTCCACTTCTCTCTCTCTCTCTCTCTCTCTCTCTCTCTCTCTCTCTCTCTCGACTTCTCTCTCTCTCTCTGTCTCTCTCTCTCGATTTCTCTCTCTCTCTCTCTCTCTCTCTCTCTCTCTCGACTTCTCTCTCTCTCTCCCTCTCTCTCTCGACTTCTCTCTCTCTCTCTCTCTCTCGACTTCTCTCTCTCTCTCTCTCTCGACTTTCTCTCTCTCTCTCGACTTCCCTCTCTCCATCTCTCTCTCCACTTCTCTCTCTCTCTCTCTCTCTCTCTCTCTCTCTCTCTCTCGACCTCTCGACTTCTCTCTCTCTTGACTTCTCTCTCTCTCGACTTCCCACTCTCTCTCTCCCTTGACATCTCGCCCTCTCTCTCTCTATCTCTCGACTTCTTTCTTTCTCTCTCTCTGTCGACTTCTCTCTCTCTCTCTCTTGACTTCTCCCCCTCTCTCTCTCTCTCTCGACTTCTCTCTCTCTCTCTCTCGCTCGACTTCTCTCTATCTGCCTCTCTCTCTCTCTCTCTCTCTCTCTCTCTCTGGACTTCTCTCTCTCTCTGTCTCTCTCTAACGACTTCTCTTTCTCTCTCTGTCTCTGTCTCTCTCTCGACTTCTCTCTCTCTCACTCTGTCAAGACTTCTCTCTCTGTCTCTCTCTCGACTTCTCTCTCTCTCTCTCTCTCGACTTGTCTCTATCTCTCTCTCTTTCGATTTCTGTCTCTCTCGCGACTTCTCTCTCTCTCGCTCTGTCTCTTTCTCACTCTCGAGTTCTCTCGCTCTCTTTCTCGACTCCTCTCTCTCTCTATCGACTTTTCTCTCTCTCTCGACTTCTCTCTCTCTCTCTCGACTTCTCTCTCTCGACTTCTCTCTCTCTCTCTCCCTCTAGCTCTCTCTCTCTCGACTTCTCTCTCTCTCTATCGACTTCTCTCTCTCTCTCGACTTCTCTCTCTCTCTCTCTATCTCTCTCTCGACTTTCTCTCTCTCTCTCTCTCTCTCGACTTCCATCTCTCTCTCTCTCTCGACTTCTCTCTCTCTCTCTCACTCTCGACTTCCCTTCTCTCTCTCACTCTCGACTGCTCGCACTCTCTCTCTCTCTCTCTCTCTATCTCTCGACTTCTCTCTTTCTCTCTCTCTCTCTCTCGACTTCTCCCTCTCTCTCTCTCTCCCTCTATCTCTCTCTCCCTCTCTCTCTCTCGACTTCTCCCTCTCTCTCTCTATCCCTCTCTCTCTCTCGACTTCTCTCTCTCTCTCGACTTCTCTCTCTCTCGCTCGACTTCTCTCTATCTGCCTCTCTCACTCACTCTCTCTCTCTGGACTTCTCTTGCTCTCTCTGTCTCTATCTAACGACTTCTCTTTCTCTCTCTGTCTCTGTCTCTGTCTCTCTCTCGACTTCTCTCTCTCTCTCTCTCTCTCTTTCAAGACTTTTCTCTCTCTCTCTTTCTCTCGACTTTTCTCTCTCTCTCTCTCTCTCGACTTCTCTCGCTCTCTTTCTCGACTCCTCTCTCTCTCGACTTCTCTCTCTCTCTCGACTTCTCTCTCTCGACTTCTCTCTCTCTCCCTCTCGCTCTCTCGAATTCTCTCTCTCTCTCCCAAGACTTCTTTCTCAATCTCTCGACTTCTCTCTCTCTCTTGACTTCTCTCACTCTCTCTCTCTCTCGACTTTCTCTCTCTCTCTCTCTCTCTTGACTTCCCTCTCTCTCTCTCGCTTGACTTCTCGCGCTCTCTCACTCTCTATCTCTCGACTTCTCTCTTTCTCTCTCTCTCTCTCGACTTCACTCTCTCTCGCTCGACTTCTCCCTCTCTCTCTCTCTCTCTCTCTCCTTCTCTCTCTTGACTTCTCCCTCTCTCTCTCTCTCGACTTCTCTCTCTCTCTCTCTCTCGACTTCTCTCTCTCACTCTCTCGATTTCTGTCTCTCTCTCGACTTCTCTCTCTCTCTCTCTGTCTCTTTCTCTCTCTCGACTTCTCTCGCTCTCTTTCTCGCATCCTCTCTCTCTCTATCGACTTCTCTCTCTCTCTCGACTTCCCTCTCTTGACTTCTCTCTCTCTCCCTCTCACTCTCTCTCTCTCTCTCTCTCTCTCTCGAATTCTCTCTCTCTCTCGCGAGACTTCTCTCTCTCTCTCGACTTCTCTCACTCTCTCTCTCTCTCGACTTTCTCTCTCTCTCTCTCTCGACTTCCCTCTCTCTCTCTCTCTCTCGACTTTCTTTCTCTCTCTCTCGACTTCTCTCAATCTCTCTCTCGACTTTTCTCTCTCTCCCTCTCTCTCTCTCTCTCTCAATCCCTCTTTCTCTCTATCTCTCGACTTCTCTCTCTCTCTCTCTCTCTATCTCGACTTCTCTCTCTCGACTTCTCTCTATCTCTCTCTCTCGACTTCCCTCTCTCTCTCTCTCTCCCTCGACTTCTCGCGTGCTCTCTCTCTCTTTCTATCTCTCGACTTCTCTCTTTCTCTCGACTTCTCTATCTCTCTCTCGACTTCGCCCTCTCTCTCTCTCTCCTTCTCTCTCTCTCGACTTCTCTCTTTCTCTATTTCTCTCTCTCGCTCGACTTCTCTCTATCTGCCACTCTCTCTCTCTCTCTCTCTCTGGACTTCTCTCCCACTCTGTCTCTCTCTAACGACTTCTCTTTTTCTCTCTGTCTCTGTCTCTCTCTCGACTTCTCTCAATCTCTCTCTCGACTTTTCTCTCTCTCCCTCTCTCTCTCTCTCAATCTCTCTTTCTCTCTATCTCTCGACTTCTCTCTCTCTCTCTCTCGACTTCTCTCTCTCTATCTCTCTCTCTCGACTTCCCTCTCTGTCTCTCTCTCTCGACTTCTCGCGTGCTCTCTCTCTCTTTCTATCTCTCGACTTCTCTCTTTCTCTCTCTCTCTCGACTTCTCTATCTCTCTCTCTCGACTTCGCCCTCTCTCTCCTCTCTCTCTCGACTTCTCTCTCTCTCTACTTCTCTCTCTCGCTCGACTTCTCTCTATCTGCCACTCTCTCTCTCTCTCTCTGGACTTCTCTCTCTCTCTGTCTCTCTCTAACGACTTCTCTTTTTCTCTCTGTCTCTCTCTCGACTTCTCTCTCTCTCTCTGTCAAGACTTCTCTCTCTCTTGACGTCTCTCTCTTTCTCTCTCTCTTTCTCTCTCTCTTTCTCTCGACTTCTCTCTCTCTCTCTCTCTCGAATTCTGTCTCTCTCTCGACTTCTCTCTCTCTCTCTCTCTGTCTCATTCTCTCTCTCGACTTCTCTCGTTCTCGACTCCTCTCTCTCTCTATCGACTTCTCTCTCTCTCGACTTCTCTCTCGCTCCCTCTCGCTCTCTCTCGAATTCTATTTCTCTCTCTCGAGACTTGTTTCTCAATCTCTCGACTTCTCTCGCTCTCTCTCTCAACTTCTCTCACTCTCTCTCTCTCTCGACTTTCTCTCTCTCTGTCTCTCGACTTCTCTCTCTCTATCTCTCTCTCGACTTTTCTCTCTCTCTCTTGACCTCTCGACTTCTCTCTTTCTCTCTCTCTCTCTCGACTTCTCTCTCTCTCTCTCTCCCTCCCTCTCTCTCTCTCGACTTCTCTCTCTCTCTCTCGACTTCTCTCTCTCTCTCGCTCGACTTCTCTCTATCTGCCTCACTCTCTCTCTCTCTCTCTCTGGACTTCTCTCTCTCTGGACTTCTCTCTCTCTCTGTCTCTCTCTAACGACTTCTCTTTCTCTCTCTGTCTCTGTCTCTCTCTCGACTTATCTCTCTCTCTCTCTCGACTTCTCTCTCTCTCTCTCTCGATTTCTTTCTCTCTCTCTCTCTCTCTGTCTCTTCCTCTCTGTCGACTTCTCTCGCTCTCTTTCACGACTCCTCTCTCTCTCGACTTCTCGCTCTCTCTCGACTTCTCTCTCTCTCGACTTCTCTCTCTCACTCTTTCTCTCGACTTCTCTCTCTCTCTCGACTTCTCTCTCACTCTATCTCTCTCTCGACTTTTCTCTCTCTCTCTCGCGACCTCTCGACTTCTCTCTCTCTCTCTCGACTTCTCTCTCTCTCTCTCTCTCGACTTCTCTCTCTCTCTCGACTTCCCTTTCTCTCTCTCCCTTGACATCTCGCGCTCTCTCTCTCTCAACTTCTCTCTCTCTCTCTTGACTTCTCCCTCTCTCTCTCTCTCCCTCTCTCTCTCTCGGCTTCTCTCTCTCTACTTCTCTCTCTCTCTCGCTCGACTTCTCTCTATCTGCCTCTCTCTCTCTCTCTCTCACTCTGGACTTCTCTCTCACCTTCTCTGTCTCTCTCTAACGACTTCTCTTTCTCTCTCTGTCTCTGTCTCTCTCTCGACTTCTCTCTCTCTCTGTCAAGACTTCTCTCTCTGACTCTCTCTCGACTTCTCTCTCTCTCGCTCTCTCGACTTCTCTCTCTCTCTCTCTCGACTTCTCTCACTATCTCCCTCTCTCTCTCTCTCTCTCTCTCTCTCGAATTCTCTCTCGCCCTGTCTCTCTCTCACCTTCTCTGTCTCTCTCTATCGACTTCTCTTTCTCTCTCTCTCTCTCTCTCGACTGCTCGCTCTCACGCTCTCTCTCTCGACTTCTCTATCTCTCTCTCTCTCTCGACTTCTCTCTCTCTTTTGCTCTCTCGACTTCTCTCTCTCTCTCGACTTCTCTCTCTCTCTCTCTCGCTCTTTCGCTCTCGACTTCTCTCCCTCTCTCTCGACTTCTCTCCCTCTCTCGACTTCTCTTTCCCTCTCTCCATCTCTCTCTCTACTTTTCTCTCTCTCTCTGTCTCTCTCTCTCTCTCTCTCGACTTCACTCTCGATCTCTCTCTCGATCTCTCTCTCTCTCTCTCCCTCTCTCTCTCGACTTCTCTCTCTCCCTCTCCCTCTCGACTTATCTCTCTCTCTATCAACTTCTCACTCTCTCCCTTGACCTCTCTCTCTCTCTCAATTTCTCTCACTCTCTCTCCTCTCTCTCTCTCTCTCTCGACTTCTCTCTCTTTCTCTCTCTCTCTCGACTTCTCTCTCGCTCTCTGTCTCGACTTCTCTCTCTCTCTCGACTTCTCTCTCTCTCTCTCTTTCTCTCTCTCTCGACTTCTTTCTCTATCTGTCTCTCTCTCAACTTCACTCTATCTCTCTCGACTTCTCTCGTGCTCTCTGTCTGCATCTCTCTCTCGACTTTTCTCTCTTTCGACTACTCTCTCTCGACTTCTCTCTGTCTCTCTCTCTCTGGACTTCTCTCTCTCTCTATCTCTCTCTCGACTTGTCTCTCTCTACTTTTCTCTCTCTCTCTGTCTCTCTCTCTCGACTTCTCTCTCTCTCGACTCCCCTCTCTCTCTCAGTCTCTCTCTCTCTCTCTTGACTTCTCTCTCTCTCTCTCTCTTGACGTCACTCTCTCCCTCTCCCACTCGACTTCTCTCTCTCTCTCTCTCGACTTCTCTCTCTGTCTCTCTCGACTTCTCTCTCACTCTCGCTCTCGACTTCTGCACTCTGTCTCTCTCGACTTCTCTCTCTCTCTCTCCCCCTCTCTCTCTCTCGACTACTCTCTCTCTCTCGACTTCCCTCTCTCTCTCTCTCCCTTGACTCCTCTCACTCTATCTCACTCTCGACTTCTCTCTCTCTACTTTTCTCTCTCTCTCTGTCTCTCTCTCTCTCTCTTTCTCTCTCGACTTCACTCTCTCTCTCTCTCTCCCTCTCTCTCTCGACTTCTCTCTCTCTCTCTCGACGTATCTCTCCCTCTCTCTCTTGACTTCTCTCTCTCTCTCTGTCTCTCTCTCTCGATTTCTCTCTCTCTCTCTCTCTCTCTCTCTCTCTCGACTTCTCTCTCTCTCTCTGTCTCTCTCTCTCGATTTCTCTCTCTCTCTCTCTCTCTCTCTCTCTCTCTCGACTTCTCTCTCTCTCTCCCTCTCTCTCTCGACTTCTCTCTCTCTCTCTCTCTCTCGACTTCTCTCTCTCTCTCTCTCTCGACTTTCTCTCTCTCTCTCTCTCGACTTCCCTCTCTCCATCTCTCTCTCCACTTCTCTCTCTCTCTCTCTCTCTCTCTCTCTCTCTCTCTCTCGACCTCTCGACTTCTCTCTCTCTTGACTTCTCTCTCTCTCGACTTCCCACTCTCTCTCTCCCTTGACATCTCGCCCTCTCTCTCTCTATCTCTCGACTTCTTTCTTTCTCTCTCTCTGTCGACTTCTCTCTCTCTCTCTCTTGACTTCTCCCCCTCTCTCTCTCTCTCTCGACTTCTCTCTCTCTCTCTCTCGCTCGACTTCTCTCTATCTGCCTCTCTCTCTCTCTCTCTCTCTCTCTCTCTCTCTCTCTCTCTCTCTCTCTCTCTCTGGACTTCTCTCTCTCTCTGTCTCTCTCTAACGACTTCTCTTTCTCTCTCTGTCTCTGTCTCTCTCTCGACTTCTCTCTCTCTCACTCTGTCAAGACTTCTCTCTCTGTCTCTCTCTCGACTTCTCTCTCTCTCTCTCTCGACTTGTCTCTATCTCTCTCTCTTTCGATTTCTGTCTCTCTCGCGACTTCTCTCTCTCTCGCTCTGTCTCTTTCTCACTCTCGAGTTCTCTCGCTCTCTTTCTCGACTCCTCTCTCTCTCTATCGACTTTTCTCTCTCTCTCGACTTCTCTCTCTCTCTCTCGACTTCTCTCTCTCGACTTCTCTCTCTCTCTCCCTCTAGCTCTCTCTCTCTCGACTTCTCTCTCTCTCTATCGACTTCTCTCTCTCTCTCGACTTCTCTCTCTCTCTCTCTCTCTCTATCTCTCTCTCGACTTTCTCTCTCTCTCTCTCTCTCGACTTCCATCTCTCTCTCTCTCTCGACTTCTCTCTCTCTCTCACTCTCGACTTCCCTTCTCTCTCTCACTCTCGACTGCTCGCACTCTCTCTCTCTCTCTCTCTCTATCTCTCGACTTCTCTCTTTCTCTCTCTCTCTCTCTCGACTTCTCCCTCTCTCTCTCTCTCCCTCTATCTCTCTCTCCCTCTCTCTCTCTCGACTTCTCCCTCTCTCTCTCTATCCCTCTCTCTCTCTCGACTTCTCTCTCTCTCTCGACTTCTCTCTCTCTCACTCGACTTCTCTCTATCTGCCTCTCTCACTCACTCTCTCTCTCTGGACTTCTCTTGCTCTCTCTGTCTCCATCTAACGACTTCTCTTTCTCTCTCTGTCTCTGTCTCTGTCTCTCTCTCGACTTCTCTCTCTCTCTCTCTCTCTCTTTCAAGACTTTTCTCTCTCTCTCTTTCTCTCGACTTTTCTCTCTCTCTCTCTCTCTCGACTTCTCTCGCTCTCTTTCTCGACTCCTCTCTCTCTCGACTTCTCTCTCTCTCGACTTCTCTCTCTCGACTTCTCTCTCTCTCCCTCTCGCTCTCTCGAATTCTCTCTCTCTCTCCCAAGACTTCTTTCTCAATCTCTCGACTTCTCTCTCTCTCTTGACTTCTCTCACTCTCTCTCTCTCTCTCTCGACTTTCTCTCTCTCTCTCTCTTGACTTCCCTCTCTCTCTCTCGCTTGACTTCTCGCGCTCTCTCACTCTCTATCTCTCGACTTCTCTCTTTCTCTCTCTCTCTCTCGACTTCACTCTCTCTCGCTCGACTTCTCCCTCTCTCTCTCTCTCCTTCTCTCTCTTGACTTCTCCCTCTCTCTCTCTCTCGACTTCTCTCTCTCTCTCTCTCTCGACTTCTCTCTCTCACTCTCTCGATTTCTGTCTCTCTCTCGACTTCTCTCTCTCTCTCTGTCTCTTTCTCTCTCTCGACTTCTCTCGCTCTCTTTCTCGCATCCTCTCTCTCTCTATCGACTTCTCTCTCTCTCTCGACTTCCCTCTCTTGACTTCTCTCTCTCTCCCTCTCACTCTCTCTCTCTCTCTCTCTCTCTCTCGAATTCTCTCTCTCTCTCGCGAGACTTCTCTCTCTCTCTCGACTTCTCTCACTCTCTCTCTCTCTCGACTTTCTCTCTCTCTCTCTCGACTTCCCTCTCTCTCTCTCTCTCTCGACTTTCTTTCTCTCTCTCTCGACTTCTCTCAATCTCTCTCTCGACTTTTCTCTCTCTCCCTCTCTCTCTCTCTCTCAATCCCTCTTTCTCTCTATCTCTCGACTTCTCTCTCTCTCTCTCTCTCTCTCTCGACTTCTCTCTCTCGACTTCTCTCTATCTCTCTCTCTCGACTTCCCTCTCTCTCTCTCTCTCCCTCGACTTCTCGCGTGCTCTCTCTCTCTTTCTATCTCTCGACTTCTCTCTTTCTCTCGACTTCTCTATCTCTCTCTCGACTTCGCCCTCTCTCTCTCTCTCCTCTCTCTCTCGACTTCTCTCTTTTTCTATTTCTCTCTCTCGCTCGACTTCTCTCTATCTGCCACTCTCTCTCTCTCTCTCTCTGGACTTCTCTCCCACTCTGTCTCTCTCTAACGACTTCTCTTTTTCTCTCTGTCTCTGTCTCTCTCTCGACTTCTCTCAATCTCTCTCTCGACTTTTCTCTCTCTCCCTCTCTCTCTCTCTCAATCTCTCTTTCTCTCTATCTCTCGACTTCTCTCTCTCTCTCTCTCTCGACTTCTCTCTCTCTATCTCTCTCTCTCGACTTCCCTCTCTGTCTCTCTCTCTCGACTTCTCGCGTGCTCTCTCTCTCTTTCTATCTCTCGACTTCTCTCTTTCTCTCTCTCTCTCGACTTCTCTATCTCTCTCTCTCGACTTCGCCCTCTCTCTCCTCTCTCTCTCGACTTCTCTCTCTCTCTACTTCTCTCTCTCGCTCGACTTCTCTCTATCTGCCACTCTCTCTCTCTCTGGACTTCTCTCTCTCTCTGTCTCTCTCCAACGACTTCTCTTTTTCTCTCTGTCTCTCTCTCGACTTCTCTCTCTCTCTCTGTCAAGACTTCTCTCTCTCTTGACGTCTCTCTCTTTCTCTCGACTTCTCTCTCTCTCTCTCTCTCGAATTCTGTCTCTCTCTCGACTTCTCTCTCTCTCTCTCTCTGTCTCATTCTCTCTCTCGACTTCTCTCGTTCTCGACTCCTCTCTCTCTCTATCGACTTCTCTCTCTCTCGACTTCTCTCTCGCTCCCTCTCGCTCTCTCTCTCTCGAATTCTATTTCTCTCTCTCGAGACTTGTTTCTCAATCTCTCGACTTCTCTCGCTCTCTCTCTCAACTTCTCTCACTCTCTCTCTCTCTCGACTTTCTCTCTCTCTGTCTCTCGACTTCTCTCTCTCTCTATCTCTCTCTCGACTTTTCTCTCTCTCTCTTGACCTCTCGACTTCTCTCTTTCTCTCTCTCTCTCTCGACTTCTCTCTCTCTCTCTCTCCCTCCCTCTCTCTCTCTCGACTTCTCTCTCTCTCTCTCGACTTCTCTCTCTCTCTCGCTCGACTTCTCTCTATCTGCCTCACTCTCTCTCTCTCTCTCTCTGGACTTCTCTCTCTCTGGACTTCTCTCTCTCTCTCTGTCTCTCTCTAACGACTTCTCTTTCTCTCTCTGTCTCTGTCTCTCTCTCGACTTCTCTCTCTCTCTCTGTCAAGACTTCTCTCTCTGTCTCTCTCTCGACTTATCTCTCTCTCTCTCTCGACTTCTCTCTCTCTCTCTCTCGATTTCTTTCTCTCTCTCTCTCTCTCTGTCTCTTCCTCTCTGTCGACTTCTCTCGCTCTCTTTCACGACTCCTCTCTCTCTCGACTTCTCGCTCTCTCTCGACTTCTCTCTCTCTCGACTTCTCTCTCTCACTCTTTCTCTCGACTTCTCTCTCTCTCTCGACTTCTCTCTCACTCTATCTCTCTCTCGACTTTTCTCTCTCTCTCTCGCGACCTCTCGACTTCTCTCTCTCTCTCTCGACTTCTCTCTCTCTCTCTCTCTCGACTTCTCTCTCTCTCTCGACTTCCCTTTCTCTCTCTCCCTTGACATCTCGCGCTCTCTCTCTCTCAACTTCTCTCTCTCTCTCTTGACTTCTCTTTCTCTCTCTCTCTCCCTCTCTCTCTCTCGGCTTCTCTCTCTCTACTTCTCTCTCTCTCTCGCTCGACTTCTCTCTATCTGCCTCTCTCTCTCTCTCTCTCACTCTGGACTTCTCTCTCACCTACTCTGTCTCTCTCTAACGACTTCTCTTTCTCTCTCTGTCTCTGTCTCTCTCTCGACTTCTCTCTCTCTCTGTCAAGACTTCTCTCTCTGTCTCTCTCTCGACTTCTCTCTCTCTCTCTCTCTCGACTTCTGTGTCTCTCTCTCTCGATTTCTTCTTCTCTCTCTCTCTCTCTGTCTCTTTCTCTCTGTCGACTTCTCTCGCTCTCTTTCTCGACTCCTCTCTCTCTCTCTATCGACTTCTCTCTCTCTCTCGACTTCTCTCTCTCGACTTCTCTCTCTCGACTTCTCTCTCTCACTCTCTCTCTCGACTTCTCTCTCTCTCTCTCTCTCTCTCTCTCGACAGCTCTCTCTCTCTCTCGACTTCTCTCTTTCTCTCTCTCTCTCCCTCTCTCGACTTCTCTCTCTCTCTCTCTACTTCTCTCTCTCTCTCGCTCGACTTCTCTCTATCTGCCTCTCTCTCTCTCTCTCTCACTCTGGACTTCTCTCTCTCTCTCTGTCTCTCTCTAACGACTTCTCTTTCTCTCTCTGTCTCTGTCTCTCTCTCGACTTCTCTCTCTCTCTGTCAAGACTTCTCTCTCTGTCTCTCTCTCGACTTCTCTCTCTCTCTCTCTCTCGACTTCTGTCTCTCTCTCTCTCGATTTCTTCTCTCTCTCTCTCTCTATCTCTTTCTCTCTGTCGACTTCTCTCGCTCTCTTTCTCGACTCCTCTCTCTCTCTCTATCGACTTCTCTCTCTCTCGACTTCTCTCTCTCGACTTCTCTCTCTCGACTTCTCTCTCTCACTCTCTCTCTCGACTTCTCTCTCTCTCTCTCTCTCTCTCTCTCGACAGCTCTCTCTCTCTCTCGACTTCTCTCTTTCTCTCTCTCTCTCCCTCTCTCGACTTCTCTATCTCTCTCTGACTCTCTCTCGACTTCTCTCTCTCTCGCTCTCTCGACTTCTCTCTCTCTCTCTCTCGACTTCTCTCACTATCTCCCTCTCTCTCTCTCTCTCTCTCTCGAATTCTCTCTCGCCTTGTCTCTCTCTCACCTTCTCTGTCTCTCTCTATCGACTTCTCTTTCTCTCTCTCTCTCTCTCTCGACTGCTCGCTCTCACGCTCTCTCTCTCGACTTCTCTATCTCTCTCTCTCTCTCGACTTCTCTCTCTCTTTTGCTCTCTCGACTTCTCTCTCTCTCTCGACTTCTCTCTCTCTCTCTCGCTCTTTCGCTCTCGACTTCTCTCCCTCTCTCTCGACTTCTCTCCCTCTCTCGACTTCTCTTTCCCTCTCTCCATCTCTCTCTCTACTTTTCTCTCTCTCTCTGTCTCTCTCTCTCTCTCTCTCTCGACTTCACTCTCTCTCTCTCTCTCGATCTCTCTCTCTCTCTCTCCCTCTCTCTCTCGACTTCTCTCTCTCCCTCTCCCTCTCGACTTATCTCTCTCTCTATCAACTTCTCACTCTCTCCCTTGACCTCTCTCTCTCTCTCAATTTCTCTCACTCTCTCTCCTCTCTCTCTCTCTCGACTTCTCTCTCTTTCTCTCTCTCTCTCGACTTCTCTCTCGCTCTCTGTCTCGACTTCTCTCTCTCTCTCGACTTCTCTCTCTCTCTCTCTTTCTCTCTCTCTCGACTTCTTTCTCTATCTGTCTCTCTCTCAACTTCACTCTATCTCTCTCGACTTCTCTCGTGCTCTCTGTCTGCATCTCTCTCTCGACTTTTCTCTCTTTCGACTACTCTCTCTCGACTTCTCTCTGTCTCTCTCTCTCTGGACTTCTCTCTCTCTCTATCTCTCTCTCGACTTGTCTCTCTCTACTTTTCTCTCTCTCTCTGTCTCTCTCTCTCGACTTCTCTCTCTCTCGACTCCCCTCTCTCTCTCAGTCTCTCTCTCTCTCTCTTGACTTCTCTCTCTCTCTCTCTCTTGACGTCACTCTCTCCCTCTCCCTCTCCCACTCAACTTCTCTCTCTCTCTCTCTCGACTTCTCTCTCTGTCTCTCTCGACTTCTCTCTCGCTCTCGCTCTCGACTTCTGCACTCTGTCTCTCTCGACTTCTCTCTCTCTCTCTCCCCCTCTCTCTCTCTCGACTACTCTCTCTCTCTCGACTTCCCTCTCTCTCTCTCTCTCCCTTGACTCCTCTCACTCTATCTCACTCTCGACTTCTCTCTCTCTACTTTTCTCTCTCTCTCTGTCTCTCTCTCTCTCTCTTTCTCTCTCGACTTCACTCTCTCTCTCTCTCTCCCTCTCTCTCTCGACTTCTCTCTCTCTCTCTCGACGTATCTCTCCCTCTCTCTCTTGACTTCTCTCTCTCTCTCTGTCTCTCTCTCTCGATTTCTCTCTCTCTCTCTCTCTCTCTCTCTCTCGACTTCTCTCTCTCTCTCCCTCTCTCTCTCGACTTCTCTCTCTCTCTCTCGACTTCTCTCTCTCTCTCTCTCTCGACTTTCTCTCTCTCTCTCTCTCGACTTCCCTCTCCATCTCTCTCTCGACTTTCTCTCTCTCTCTCTCTCTCTCTCTCTCTCTCGACCTCTCGACTTCTCTCTCTCTTGACTTCTCTCTCTCTCGACTTCCCACTCTCTCTCTCCCTTGACATCTCGCCCTCTCTCTCTCTATCTCTCGACTTCTTTCTTTCTCTCTCTCTGTCGACTTCTCTCTCTCTCTCTCTTGACTTCTCCCCCTCTCTCGCTCTCTTTCTCGACTCCTCTCTCTCTCTCTATCGACTTCTCTCTCTCTCTCGACTTCTCTCTCTCGACTTCTCTCTCTCGACTTCTCTCTCTCACTCTCTCTCTCGACTTCTCTCTCTCTCTCTCTCTCTCTCTCTCGACAGCTCTCTCTCTCTCTCGACTTCTCTCTTTCTCTCTCTCTCTCCCTCTCTCGACTTCTCTCTCTCTCTCTCTACTTCTCTCTCTCTCTCGCTCGACTTCTCTCTATCTGCCTCTCTCTCTCTCTCTCTCACTCTGGACTTCTCTCTCTCTCTCTGTCTCTCTCTAACGACTTCTCTTTCTCTCTCTGTCTCTGTCTCTCTCTCGACTTCTCTCTCTCTCTGTCAAGACTTCTCTCTCTGTCTCTCTCTCGACTTCTCTCTCTCTCTCTCTCTCGACTTCTGTCTCTCTCTCTCTCGATTTCTTCTTTTCTCTCTCTCTCTCTGTCTCTTTCTCTCTGTCGACTTCTCTCGCTCTCTTTCTCGACTCCTCTCTCTCTCTCTATCGACTTCTCTCTCTCTCTCGACTTCTCTCTCTCGACTTCTCTCTCTCGACTTCTCTCTCTCGACTTCTCTCTCTCACTCTCTCTCTCGACTTCTCTCTCTCTCTCTCTCTCTCTCGACAGCTCTCTCTCTCTCTCGACTTCTCTCTTTCTCTCTCTCTCTCCCTCTCTCGACTTCTCTATCTCTCTCTGACTCTCTCTCGACTTCTCTCTCTCGCTCTCTCGACTTCTCTCTCTCTCTCTCTCGACTTCTCTCACTATCTCCCTCTCTCTCTCTCTCTCTCTCTCTCTCGAATTCTCTCTCGCCCTGTCTCTCTCTCACCTTCTCTGTCTCTCTCTATCGACTTCTCTTTCTTTCTCTCTCTCTCTCTCGACTGCTCGCTCTCACGCTCTCTCTCTCGACTTCTCTATCTCTCTCTCTCTCTCGACTTCTCTCTCTCTTTTGCTCTCTCGACTTCTCTCTCTCTCTCGACTTCTCTCTCTCTCTCTCGCTCTTTCGCTCTCGACTTCTCTCCCTCTCTCTCGACTTCTCTCCCTCTCTCGACTTCTCTTTCCCTCTCTCCATCTCTCTCTCTACTTTTCTCTCTCTCTCTGTCTCTCTCTCTCTCTCTCGACTTCACTCTCTCTCTCTCTCGATCTCTCTCTCTCTCTCTCCCTCTCTCTCTCCCTCTCTCTCTCGACTTCTCTCTCTCCCTCTCCCTCTCGACTTATCTCTCTCTCTATCAACTTCTCACTCTCTCCCTTGACCTCTCTCTCTCTCTCAATTTCTCTCACTCTCTCTCCTCTCTCTCTCTCTCGACTTCTCTCTCTTTCTCTCTCTCTCTCGACTTCTCTCTCGCTCTCTGTCTCGACTTCTCTCTCTCTCTCGACTTCTCTCTCTCTCTCTCTTTCTCTCTCTCTCGACTTCTTTCTCTATCTGTCTCTCTCTCAACTTCACTCTATCTCTCTCGACTTCTCTCGTGCTCTCTGTCTGCATCTCTCTCTCGACTTTTCTCTCTTTCGACTACTCTCTCTCGACTTCTCTCTGTCTCTCTCTCTCTGGACTTCTCTCTCACTCTATCTCTCTCTCGACTTGTCTCTCTCTACTTTTCTCTCTCTCTCTGTCTCTCTCTCTCGACTTCTCTCTCTCTCGACTCCCCTCTCTCTCTCAGTCTCTCTCTCTCTCTCTTGACTTCTCTCTCTCTCTCTCTCTTGACGTCACTCTCTCCCTCTCCCACTCGACTTCTCTCTCTCTCTCTCTCGACTTCTCTCTCTGTCTCTCTCGACTTCTCTCTCACTCTCGCTCTCGACTTCTGCACTCTGTCTCTCTCGACTTCTCTCTCTCTCTCTCCCCCTCTCTCTCTCTCGACTACTCTCTCTCTCTCGACTTCCCTCTCTCTCTCTCTCCCTTGACTCCTCTCACTCTATCTCACTCTCGACTTCTCTCTCTCTACTTTTCTCTCTCTCTCTGTCTCTCTCTCTCTCTCTTTCTCTCTCGACTTCACTCTCTCTCTCTCTCTCCCTCTCTCTCTCGACTTCTCTCTCTCTCTCTCGACGTATCTCTCCCTCTCTCTCTTGACTTCTCTCTCTCTCTCTGTCTCTCTCTCTCGATTTCTCTCTCTCTCTCTCTCTCTCTCTCTCTCTCGACTTCTCTCTCTCTCTCCCTCTCTCTCTCGACTTCTCTCTCTCTCTCTCTCTCTCGACTTCTCTCTCTCTCTCTCTCTCGACTTTCTCTCTCTCTCTCTCTCGACTTCCCTCTCTCCATCTCTCTCTCGACTTCTCTCTCTCTCTCTCTCTCTCTCTCTCTCTCTCTCGACCTCTCGACTTCTCTCTCTCTTGACTTCTCTCTCTCTCGACTTCCCACTCTCTCTCTCCCTTGACATCTCGCCCTCTCTCTCTCTCTCTCTCTCTCTCTCTCTCTCTCTCTGGACTTCTCTCTCTCTCTGTCTCTCTCTAACGACTTCTCTTTCTCTCTCTGTCTCTGTCTCTCTCTCGACTTCTCTCTCTCTCACTCTGTCAAGACTTCTCTCTCTGTCTCTCTCTCGACTTCTCTCTCTCTCTCTCTCGACTTGTCTCTATCTCTCTCTCTTTCGATTTCTGTCTCTCTCGCGACTTCTCTCTCTCTCGCTCTGTCTCTTTCTCACTCTCGAGTTCTCTCGCTCTCTTTCTCGACTCCATCGACTTTTCTCTCTCTCTCGACTTCTCTCTCTCCCTCTCGACTTCTCTCTCTCGACTTCTCTCTCTCTCTCTCCCTCTAGCTCTCTCTCTCTCGACTTCTCTCTCTCTCTATCGACTTCTCTCTCTCTCTCGACTTCTCTCTCTCTCTCTCTATCTCTCTCTCGACTTTCTCTCTCTCTCTCTCTCTCTCGACTTCCATCTCTCTCTCTCTCTCGACTTCTCTCTCTCTCTCTCACTCTCGACTTCCCTTCTCTCTCTCTCGACTGCTCGCACTCTCTCTCTCTCTCTCTCTATCTCTCGACTTCTCTCTTTCTCTCTCTCTCTCTCGACTTCTCCCTCTCTCTCTCTCTCCCTCTATCTCTCTCTCCCTCTCTCTCTCTCGACTTCTCCCTCTCTCTCTCTATCCCTCTCTCTCTCTCGACTTCTCTCTCTCTCTCGACTTCTCTCTCTCTCGCTCGACTTCTCTCTATCTGCCTCTCTCACTCACTCTCTCTCTCTGGACTTCTCTTGCTCTCTCTGTCTCTATCTAACGACTTCTCTTTCTCTCTCTGTCTCTGTCTCTGTCTCTCTCTCGACTTCTCTCTCTCTCTCTCTCTCTCTCTTTCAAGACGTTTCTCTCTCTCTCTTTCTCTCGACTTTTCTCTCTCTCTCTCTCTCTCTCGACTTCTCTCGCTCTCTTTCTCGACTCCTCTCTCTCTCGACTTCTCTCTTTCTCTCGACCTCTCTCTCTCGACTTCTCTCTCTCTCCCTCTCACTCTCTCGAATTCTCTCTCTCTCTCCCAAGACTTCTTTCTCAATCTCTCGACTTCTCTCTCTCTCTTGACTTCTCTCACTCTCTCTCTCTCTCTCTCGACTTTCTCTCTCTCTCTCTCTTGACTTCCCTCTCTCTCTCTCGCTTGACTTCTCGCGCTCTCTCACTCTCTATCTCTCGACTTCTCTCTTTCTCTCTCTCTCTCTCGACTTCACTCTCTCTCTCGCTCGACTTCTCCCTCTCTCTCTCTCTCCTTCTCTCTCTTGACTTCTCCCTCTCTCTCTCTCTCTCGACTTCTCTCTCTCTCTCTCTCTCGACTTCTCTCTCTCACTCTCTCGATTTCTGTCTCTCTCTCGACTTCTCTCTCTCTCTCTCTGTCTCTTTCTCTCTCTCGACTTCTCTCGCTCTCTTTCTCGCATCCTCTCTCTCTCTATCGACTTCTCTCTCTCTCTCGACTTCCCTCTCTTGACTTCTCTTACTCTCCCTCTCACTCTCTCTCTCTCTCTCTCTCTCTCGAATTTTCTCTCTCTCTCGCGAGACTTCTCTCTCTCTCGCGAGACTTCTCTCTCTCTCTCGACTTCTCTCACTCTCTCTCTCTCTCGACTTTCTCTCTCTCTCTCTCGACTTCCCTCTCTCTCTCTCTCTCTCGACTTTCTTTCTCTCTCTCTCGACTTCTCTCAATCTCTCTCTCGACTTTTCTCTCTCTCCCTCTCTCTCTCTCTCTCAATCCCTCTTTCTCTCTATCTCTCGACCTCTCTCTCTCTCTCTCTCTCTCTCTCTCTCTCGACTTCTCTCTCTCGACTTCTCTCTATCTCTCTCTCTCGACTTCCCTCTCTCTCTCTCTCTCCCTCGACTTCTCGCGTGCTCTCTCTCTCTTTCTATCTCTCGACTTCTCTCTTTCTCTCGACTTCTCTATCTCTCTCTCGACTTCGCCCTCTCTCTCTCTCTCCTTCTCTCTCTCTCGACTTCTCTCTTTCTCTATTTCTCTCTCTCGCTCGACTTCTCTCTATCTGCCACTCTCTCTCTCTCTCTCTCTGGACTTCTCTCCCACTCTGTCTCTCTCTAACGACTTCTCTTTTTCTCTCTGTCTCTGTCTCTCTCTCGACTTCTCTCAATCTCTCTCTCGACTTTTCTCTCTCTCCCTCTCTCTCTCTCTCTCAATCTCTCTTTCTCTCTATCTCTCGACTTCTCTCTCTCTCTCTCTCTCTCGACTTCTCTCTCTATCTCTCTCTCTCGACTTCCCTCTCTCTCTCTCTCTCTCGACTTCTCGCGTGCTCTCTCTCTCTTTCTATCTCTCGACTTCTCTCTTTCTCTCTCTCTCGACTTCCCTCTCTCTCTCTCTCTCTCGACTTCTCGCGTGCTCTCTCTCTCTTTCTATCTCTCGACTTCTCTCTTTCTCTCGACTTCTCTATCTCTCTCTCGACTTCGCCCTCTCTCTCTCTCTCCTTCTCTCTCTCTCGACTTCTCTCTCTCTCTACTTCTCTCTCTCGCTCGACTTCTCTCTATCTGCCACTCTCTCTCTCTCTCTCTGGACTTCTCTCTCTCTCTGTCTCTCTCTAACGACTTCTCTTTTTCTCTCTGTCTCTCTCTCGACTTCTCTCTCTCTCTCTGTCAAGACTTCTCTCTCTCTCGACTTCTCTCTCTTTCTCTCTCTCTTTCTCTCGACTTCTCTCTCTCTCTCTCTCTCGAATTCTGTCTCTCTCTCGACTTCTCTCTCTCTCTCTCTCTCTCTGTCTCATTCTCTCTCTCGACTTCTCTCGTTCTCGACTCCTCTCTCTCTCTATCGACTTCTCTCTCTCTCGACTTCTATCTCGCTCCCTCTCGCTCTCTCTCTCTCGAATTCTATTTCTCTCTCTCGAGACTTGTTTCTCAATCTCTCGACTTCTCTCGCTCTCTCTCTCAACTTCTCTCACTCTCTCTCTCTCTCGACTTTCTCTCTCTCTGTCTCTCGACTTCTCTCTCTCTCTATCTCTCTCTCGACTTTTCTCTCTCTCTCTTGACCTCTCGACTTCTCTCTTTCTCTCTCTCTCTCTCGACTTCTCTCTCTCTCTCTCTCCCTCCCTCTCTCTCTCTCGACTTCTCTCTCTCTCTCTCGACTTCTCTCTCTCTCTCGCTCGACTTCTCTCTATCTGCCTCACTCTCTCTCTCTCTCTCTCTGGACTTCTCTCTCTCTGGACTTCTCTCTCTCTCTCTGTCTCTCTCTAACGACTTCTCTTTCACTCTCTGTCTCTGTCTCTCTCTCGACTTCTCTCTCTCTCTGTCAAGACTTCTCTCTCTGTCTCTCTCTCGACTTATCTCTCTCTCTCTCTCGACTTCTCTCTCTCTCTCTCTCGATTTCTTTCTCTCTCTCTCTCTCTCTGTCTCTTCCTCTCTGTCGACTTCTCTCGCTCTCTTTCACGACTCCTCTCTCTCTCGACTTCTCTCTCTCTCTCGACTTCTCTCTCTCTCTCGACTTCTCTCTCACTCTATCTCTCTCTCGACTTTTCTCTCTCTCTCTCGCGACCTCTCGACTTCTCTCTCTCTCTCTCGACTTCTCTCTCTCTCTCTCTCTCGACTTCTCTCTCTCTCTCGACTTCCCTTTCTCTCTCTCTCTTGACTTCTCCCTCTCTCTCTCTCTCCCTCTCTCTCTCTCGGCTTCTCTCTCTCTACTTCTCTCTCTCGCTCGACTTCTCTCTATCTGCCTCTCTCTCTCTCTCTCTCACTCTGGACTTCTCTCTCTCTCTTTGTCTCTCTCTAACGACTTCTCTTTCTCTCTCTGTCTCTGTCTCTCTCTCGACTTCTCTCTCTCTCTGTCAAGACTTCTCTCTCTGTCTCTCTCTCGACTTCTCTCACTCTCTCTCTCTCGACTTCTGTCTCTCTCTCTCTCGATTTCTTCTTCTCTCTCTCTCTCTCTCTCTGTCTCTTTCTCTCTGTCGACTTCTCTCGCTCTCTTTCTCGACTCCTCTCTCTCTCTCTATCGACTTCTCTCTCTCTCTCGACTTCTCTCTCTCGACTTCTCTCTCTCGACTTCTCTCTCTCGACTTCACTCTCTCACTCTCTCTCTCGACTTCTCTCTCTCTCTCTCTCTCTCTCTCGACAGCTCTCTCTCTCTCTCGACTTCTCTCTTTCTCTCTCTCTCTCCCTCTCTCGACTTCTCTATCTCTCTCTGACTCTCTCTCGACTTCTCTCTCTCTCGCTCTCTCGACTTCTCTCTCTCTCTCTCTCGACTTCTCTCACTATCTCCCTCTCTCTCTCTCTCTCTCTCTCTCTCTCGAATTCTCTCTCGCCCTGTCTCTCTCTCACCTTCTCTGTCTCTCTCTATCGACTTCTCTTTCTCTCTCTCTCTCTCTCTCTCGACTGCTCGCTCTCACGCTCTCTCTCTCGACTTCTCTATCTCTCTCTCTCTCTCGACTTCTCTCTCTCTTTTGCTCTCTCGACTTCTCTCTCTCTCTCGACTTCTCCCTCTCTCTCTCTCTCTCTCTCGCTCTTTCGCTCTCGACTTCTCTCCCTCTCTCTCGACTTCTCTCCCTCTCTCGACTTCTCTTTCCCTCTCTCCATCACTCTCTCTACTTTTCTCTCTCTCTCTCTCTGTTGACTTTACTGTCTCTCTCTGTCTCTGTCTCTCTCTCAACTTCTCTCTCTCTCTCTCTCGACTTCTCTCTCTCTCTCTCTCGACTTCTCTCTCTTTCTCTCCCTTTCTCTCTCTCTCTCTCTCAACTTTTCTTTCTCTCTCTCTCTCTCGACTGCTCCCTCTCACACTAACTCCTTCGACTTTTCTCTCTCTCCCTCTCTCTCTCTCTCTCGACTTCTCTCTCGACTTCTCTCTCTCTCGACTTCCCACTCTCTCGACTTCCCACTCTCTCTCTCCCTTGACATCTCGCCCTCTCTCTATCTCTCGACTTCTTTCTTTCTCTCTCTCTGTCGACTTCTCTCTCTCTCTCTCTTGACTACTCCCCCTCTTTCTCTCTCTCTCTCGACTTCTCCCCCTCTCTCTCTCTCTCTCTCGACTTCTCTCTCTCTCTCTCTCGCTCGACTTCTCTCTATCTGATTCTCTCTCTCTCTCTCTCTCTCTGGACTTCTCTCTCTCTCTGTCTCTCTCTAACGACTTCTCTTTCTCTCTCTGTCTCTGTCTCTCTCTCGACTTCTCTCTCTCTCACTCTGTCAAGACTTCTCGCTCTGTCTCTCTCTCGACTTCTCTCTCTCTCTCTCTCGACTTGTCTCTATCTCTCTCTCTTTCGATTTCTGTCTCTCTCTCGACTTCTCTCTCTCTCGCTCTGTCTCTTTCTCACTCTCGAGTTCTCTCGCTCTCTTTCTCGACTCCTCTCTCTCTCTATCGACTTCTCTCTCTCTCTCGACTTCTCTCTCTCTCTCGACTTCTCTCTCTCTCTCTCTCGACTTCTCTCTCTCTCTTTATCTCTCTCTCGACTTTTCTCTCCCTCTCTCTCTCCCGCTCTTGACCTCTCTTTTCTCTCTATCTCTCGACTTCTCTCTCTCTCTCGACTTCTCTCTCTCTCTCTCACTCTCGACTTCCCTTCTCTCTCTCACTCTCGACTGCTCGCACTCTCTCTCTCTCTCTCTCTCTCTATCTCTCGACTTCTCTCTTTCTCTCTCTCTCTCTATCTCGACTTCTCCCGCTCTCTCTCTCTCCCTCTCTCTCTCTCGACTTCTCTCTCTCGACTTCTCTCTCTCTCGCTCGACTTCTCTCTATCTGCCTCTCTCACTCACTCTCTCTCTCTGGACTTCCCTCGCTCTCTCTGTCTCTATCTAACGACTTCTCTTTCTCTCTCTGTCTCTGTCTCTGTCTCTCTCTCGACTTCTCTCTCTCTCTCTCTTTCAAGACTTTTCTCTCTTTCTCTCTCTCGACTTTTCTCTCTCTCTCTCTCTCTCGACTTCTCTCGCTCTCTTTCTCGACTCCTCTCTCTCACGACTTCTCTCTCTCTCTCGACTTCTCTCTCTCGACTTCTCTCTCTCTCCCTCTCGCTCTCTCGAATTCTCTCTCTCTCTCCCAAGACCTCTTTCTCAATCTCTCGACTTCTCTCTCTCTCTTGACTTCTCTCACTCTCTCCCTCTCTCTCGACTTCTCTCACTCTCTCTCTCTCTCGACTTTCTCTCTCTCTCTCTCTTGACTTCCCTCTCTCTCTCTCTCTTGACTTCTCGCGCGCTCTCACTCTCTATCTCTCGACTTCTCTCTTTCTCTCTCTCTCTCTCGACTTCTCTCTCTCTCGACTTCTCCCTCTCTCTCTCTCTCTCCTTCTCTCTCTTGACTTCTCTCTTGACTTCTCTCTCTCTCTCGACTTCTCTCTCTCTCTCTCTCTCGACTTCTCTCTCTCACTCTCTCGATTTCTGTCTCTCTCTCGACTTCTCTCTCTCTCTCTCTGTCTCTTTCTCTCTCTCGACTTCTCTCGCTCTCTTTCTCGACTCCTCTCTCTCTCTATTGACTTCTCTCTCTCTCTCGACTTCCCTCTCTTGACTTCTCTCTCTCTCCCTCTCACTCTCTCTCTCTCTCTAATTCTCTCTCTCTCTCGCGAGACTTATTTCTCAATCTCTCAACTTCTCTCTCTCTCTCTCGACTTCTCTCACTCTCTCTCTCTCTCTCGACTTTCTCTCTCTCTCTCTCTCTCGACTTCTCTCTCTCTCTCTCTCGACTTTCTCTCTCTCTCTCTCTCTCTTGACTTCTCTCTCTCTCTCTCTCGACTTCTCTCTCTCTATCTCTCTCTCTCGACTTCCCTCTCTCTCTCTCTCTCTCTCGACTTCTCGCGTGCTCTCTCTCTCTTTCTATCTCTCGACTTCTCTCTCTCTCTCTCTCTCGACTTCTCTATCTCTCTCTCTCGACTTCGCTCTCTCTCTCTCTCCTTCTCTCTCTCTCGCTCGACTTCTCTCTATCTGCCACCCTCTCTCTCTCTCTGGACTTCTCTCTCTCTCTGTCTCTCTCTAACGACTTCTCTTTTTCTCTCTGTCTCTGTCTCTCTCTCGACTTCTCTCAATCTCTCTCTCGACTTTTCTCTCTCTCTCTCTCTCTCTCTCAATCTCTCTCTCAATCTCTCTTTCTCTCTATCTCTCGACTTCTCTCTCACTCTCTCTCTCTCTCGACTTCTCTCTCGACTTCTCTCTCTCTATCTCTCTCTCTCGACTTCCCTCTCTCTCTCTCTCTCGACTTCTCGCGTGCTCTCTCTCTTTCTATCTCTCGACTTCTCTCTCTCTCTCGACTTCTCTATCTCTCTCTCTCGACTTCGCCCTCTCTCTCTCTCTCCTTCTCTCTCTCTCGACTTCTCTCTCTCTCTACTTCTCTCTCTCGCTCGACTTCTCTCTATCTGCCACCCTCTCTCTCTCTCTCTGGACTTCTCTCTCTCTCTGTCTCTCTCTAACGACTTCTCTTTTTCTCTCTGTCTCTGTCTCTCTCTCGACTTCTCTCTGTCTGTTAAGACTTCTCTCTCTCTCTCTCTCTCTCGACTTCTCTCTCTTTCTCACTCTATTTCCCTCGACTTCTCTCTCTCTCTCTCTCGAATTCTGTCTCTCTCTCGACACCTCTCTCTCTCTCTCTCTCCCTCTCTCTCTGTCTCATTCTCTCTCTCGACTTCTCTCGTTCTCGACTCCTCTCTCTCTCTATCGACTTCTCTCTCTCTCGACTTCTCTCTCGCTCTCTCTCTCTCGAATTCTATTTCTCTCTCTCGAGACTTGTTTCTCAATCACTCGACTTCTCTCACTCTCTCTCTCTCTCTCTCGACTTTCTCTCTCTCTGTCTCTCGACTTCTCTCTCTCTCTATCTCTCTCTCGACTTTTCTCTTTCTCTCTCTCTCTCTTGACCTCTCGACTTCTCTCTTTCTCTCTCCCTCTCTTGACTTCTCTCTCTCTCTCTCTCGACTTCCCTCTCTCTCTCTCTCGACCTACCTGTCTCTCTCTCCCTTGACATCTCGCGCTCTCTCTCTCTCTCTCTATCTCTTGACTTCTCTCTTTCTCTCTCTCTCTCTCTCGACTTCTCTCTCTCTCTCTCTCTCTTGACTTCTCCCTCTCTCTCTCTCCCTCCCTCTCTCTCTCTCTCTCGACTTCCCTCTCTCTCTCTTTACTTCTCTCTCTCTCTCGCTCGACTTCTCTCTATCTGCCTCACTCTCTCTCTCTGGACTTCTCTCTGTCTCTCTCTAACGACTTCTCTTTCTCTCTCTGTCTCTGTCTCTCTCTCGACTTCTCTCTCTCTCTGTCAAGACTTCTCTCTCTGTCTCTCTCTCGACTTATCTCTCTCTCTCTCTCGACTTCTCTCTCTCTCTCGATTTCTTTCTCTCTCGACTTCTCTCTCTCTCTCTCTGTCTCTTCCTCTCTGTCGACTTCTCTCGCTCTCTTTCACGACTCCTCTCTCTCTCGACTTCTCTCTCTCTCTCGACTTCTCTCTCTCTTGACTTCTCTCTTTCACTCTCTCTCTCGACTTCTCTCTCTCTCTCGACTTCTCTCTCACTCTATCTCTCTCTCGACTTTTCTCTCTCTCTCTCTCTCTCGACCTCTCGACTTCTCTCTCTCTCTCTCGACCTCTCTCTCTCTCTCTCTCTCTCTCTCTCGACTTCTCTCTCTCTCTCTCTCTCTCAACTTCTCTCTCTCTCTCTCTCTTGACTTCTCCCTCTCTCTCTCTCTCGGCTTCTCTCTCTCTCTCGACCTCTCTCTCTCTCGCTCGACTTCTCTCTATCTGCCTCTCTCTCTCTCTCTCTCTCTCTGGACTTCTCTCTCTCTCTCTGTCTCTCTCTAACGACTTCTCTTTCTCTCTCTGTCTCTGTCTCTCTCTCGACTTCTCTCTCTCTATGTCAAGACTTCTCTCTCTGTCGCTCTCTCGACTTCTCTCTCTCGCTCTCTCTCTCTCGACTTCTGTCTCTCTCTCTCTCGATTTCTTTCTCTCTCAACTTCTCTCTCTCTCAACTTCTCTCTCTCTCTCTCTGTCTCTTTCTCTCTGTCGACTTCTCTCGCTCTCTTTCTCGACTCCTCTCTCTCTCTCTATCTCGACTTCTCTCTCTCGACTTCTCTCTCTCACTCTCTCTCTAGACTTCTCTCTCTCTCTCTCTCTCTCTCTCTCGACAGCTCTCTCTCTCTCTCGACTTCTCTCTTTCTCTCTCTCTCTCCCTCTCTTGACTTCTCTATCTCTCTCTGACTCTCTCTCGAGTTCTCTCTCTCTTTCGCTCTCTCGACTCCTCTCTCTCTCTCTCTCGACTCCTCTCTCTCTCTCTCTCTCGACTTCTCTCTCAACCTGTCTCTCTCTCACCTTCTCTGTCTCTCTCTCTCGACTTCTCTTTCTCTCTCTCTCTCTCTCTCGACTGCTCGCTCTCATGCTCTCTCTCTCGACTTGTCTATCTCTCTCTCTCTCTCTCTCGACTTCTCTCTCGCTTTTGCTCTCTCGACTTCTCTCTCTCTCTCTCGACTTCTCTCTCTCTCTCTCTCGCTCTTTCGCTCTCGACTTCTCTCCCTCTCTCTCGACTTCTCTCCCTCTCTCGACTTCTCTCCCTCTCTCGACTTCTCTTTCTCTCTCTCCATCTCTCTCTCTCTACTTCTCTCTCTCTCTCTCTCTCTCTCTGTTGACTTTACTGTCTCTCTCTGTCTCTGTCTCTCTCTCAACCTCTCTCTCTCTCTCTCTCTCTCGACTTCTCTCTCTCTCTCTCGACTTCTCTCTCTTTCTCTCTCTTTCTCTCTCTCTCTCTCTCTCTCTCTCAACTTTTCTTTCTCTCTCTCTCTCTCGACTGCTCCCTCTCACACTAACTCC
Source organism: Pristiophorus japonicus (assembly GCF_044704955.1). NCBI lineage: Eukaryota > Metazoa > Chordata > Chondrichthyes > Pristiophoridae > Pristiophorus > Pristiophorus japonicus. Next base: position 52,173,875 of record NC_091993.1, read on the forward strand.
TTCGATTTTTCTCTCTCTCCCTCTCTCTCTCTCTCTCGACCTCTCGACTTCTCTCTCTCTCGACTTCTCTCTCTCTCGACTTCCCACTCTCTCTCTCCCTTGACATCTCGCCCTCTCTCTCTCTATCTCTCGACTTCTTTCTCTCTCTCTCTCTGTCGACTTCTCTCTCTCTCTTGACTTCTCCCCCTCTCTCTCGACTTCTCTCTCTCTCTCGCTCGACTTCTCTCTATCTGCCTCTCTCTCTCTCTCTCTCTCTCTCTGGACTTCTCTCTCTCTCTCTGTCTCTCTCTAACGACTTCTCTTTCTCTCTCTAACGACTTCTCTTTCTCTCTCTGTCTCTGTCTCTCTCTCGACTTCTCTCTCTCTCACTCTGTCAAGACTTCTCTCTCTGTCTCTCTCTCGACTTCTCTCTCTCTCTCTCGACTTGTCTCTATCTCTCTCTCTTTCGATTTCTGTCTTTCTCTCGACTTCTCTCTCTCTCGCTCTGTCTCTTTCTCACTCTCGAGTTCTCTCGCTCTCTTTCTCGACTCCTCTCTCTCTATCGACTTCTCTCTCTCTCTCGACTTCTCTCTCTCTCTCTCGACTTCTCTCTCTCGACTTCTCTCTCTCTCTCTCCCTCTCGCTCTCTCTCTCTCGACTCCTCTCTCTCTCTATCGACTTATCTCTCTCTCGCGACTTCTCTCTCTCTCTCTGTCTCTCTCTCGACTTTCTCTCTCTCTCTCTCTCGACTTCCATCTCTCTCTCTCTCGACTTTCTCTCTCTCTCTTTATCTCTCTCTCGACTTTTCTCTCCCTCTCTCTCTCCCGCTCTCGACCTCTCTTTCTCTCTATCTCTCGACTTCTCTCTCTCTCTCTCTCTCGACTTCTCTCTCTCTCTCACTCTCGACTTCCCTTCTCTCTCTCACTCTCGACTGCTCGCACTCTCTCTCTCTCTCTATCTCTCGACTTCTCTCTTTCTCTCTCTCTCTCTTGACTTCTCCCTCTCTCTCTCTCTCCCTCTCTCTCTCCCTCTCTCTCTCTCTCTCCCTCTCTCTCTCTCTCGACTTCTCCCTCTCTCTCTCTCTCCCTCTCTCTCTCTCGACTTCTCTCTCTCTCTCTCGACTTCTCTCTCTCTCTCTCGACTTCTCTCTCTCTCGCTCGACTTCTCTCTATCTGCCTCTCTCACTCATTCTCTCTCTCTGGACTTCTCTCGCTCTCTCTGTCTCTATCTAACGACTTCTCTTTCTCTCTCTGTCTCTGTCTCTCTCTCGACTTCTCTCTCTCTCTCTCTCTTTCAAGACTTTTCTCTCTCTCTCTCTCGACTTTTCTCTCTCTCTCTCTCGACTTTTCTCTCTCTCTCTCTCTCGACTTCTCTCGCTCTCTTTCTCGACTCCTCTCTCTCTCTCGACTTCTCTCTCTCTCTCTCTCGCTCTCTCGAATTCTCTCTCTCTCTCCCAAGACTTCTTTCTCAATCTCTCGACTTCTCTCTCTCTCTTGACTTCTCTCACTCTCTCTCTCTCTCTCTCTCTCGACTTTCTCTCTCTCTCTCTCTCTTGACTTCCCTCTCTCTCTCTCTCTTGACTTCCCTCTCTCTCTCTCTCTTGACTTCTCGCGCGCTCTCATTCTCTATCTCTCGACTTCTCTCTTTCTCTCTCTCTCTCTCGACTTCTCTCTCTCTCTCTCTCTCGACTTCTCCCTCTCTCTCTCTCCTTCTCTCTCTTGACTTCTCTCTTGACTTCTCTCTCTCTCTCTCTCTCTCGACTTCTCTCTCTCTCTCTCTCTCTCTCTCTCTCTCGACTTCTCTCTCTCACTCTCTCGATTTCTGTCTCTCTCTCGACTTCTCTCTCTCTCTCTGTATCTTTCTCTCTCTCGACTTCTCTCGCTCTCTTTCTCGACTCCTCTCTCTCTCTATCGACTTCTCTCTCTCTCTCGACTTCCCTCTCTTGACTTCTCTCTCTCTCCCTCTCACTCTCTCTCTCTCTCTCTCTCGAATTCTCTCTCTCTCTCGCGAGACTTCTTTCTCAATCTCTCAACTTCTCTCTCTCTCTCTCGACTTCTCTCACTCTCTCTCTCTCGACTTTCTCTCTCTCTCGACTTCCCTCCCTCTCTCTCTCTCGACTTTCTCTCTCTCTTGACTTCTCTCAATCTTTCTCTCGACTTTTCTCTCTCTCCCTCTCTCTCTCTCTCTCTCAATCTCTCTTTCTCTCTATCTCTCGACTTCTCTCTCTCTCTCTCTCTCTCTCTCTCTCTCTCTCTGTTGACTTTACTGTCTCTCTCTGTCTCTGTCTCTCTCTCAACCTCTCTCTCTCTCTCTCTCTCGACTTCTCTCTCTCTCTCTCTCGACTTCTCTCTCTTTCTCTCTCTTTCTCTCTCTCTCTCTCTCAACTTTTCTTTCTCTCTCTCTCTCTCGACTGCTCCCTCTCACACTAACTCCTTCGACTTTTCTCTCTCTCCCTCTCTCTCGACCTCTCGACTTCTCTCTCTCGACTTCTCTCTCTCTCGACTTCCCACTCTCTCTCTCCCTTGACATCTCGCCCTCTCTCTCTCTATCTCTCGACTTCTTTCTTTCTCTCTCTCTGTCGACTTCTCTCTCTCTTGACTTCTCCCCCTCTCTCTCTCTCTCTCTCTCTCGACTTCTCTCTCTCTCTCGCTCGACTTCTCTCTATCTGCCTCTCTCTCTCTCTCTCTCTCTCTCTCTGGACTTCTCTCTCTCTCTCTGTCTCTCTCTAACGACTTCTCTTTCTCTCTCTGTCTCTGTCTCTCTCTCGACTTCTCTCTCTCTCACTCTGTCAAGACTTCTCTCTCTGTCTCTCTCTCGACTTCTCTCTCTCTCTCTCGACTTGTCTCTATCTCTTTCTCTTTCGATTTCTGTCTTTCTCTCGACTTCTCTCTCTCTCGCTCTGTCTCTTTCTCACTCTCAAGTTCTCTCGCTCTCTTTCTCGACTCCTCTCTCTCTCTATCGACTTCTCTCTCTCTCTCGACTTCTCTCTCTCTCTCGACTTCTCTCTCTCGACTTCTCTCTCTCTCTCTCTCCCTCTCGCTCTCTCTCTCTCGACTCCTCTCTCTCTATCGACTTATCTCTCTCTCGCGACTTCTCTCTCTTTCTCTGTCTCTCTCTCGACTTTCTCTCTCTCTCTCTCTCGACTTCCATCTCTCTCTCTCTCGACTTTCTCTCTCTCTCTTTATCTCTCTCTCGACTTTTCTCTCCCTCTCTCTCTCCCGCTCTCGACCTCTCTTTCTCTCTATCTCTCGACTTCTCTCTCTCTCTCTCTCTCGACTTCTCTCTCTCTCTCACTCTCGACTTCCCTTCTCTCTCTCACTCTCGACTGCTCGCACTCTCTCTCTCTCTCTATCTCTCGACTTCTCTCTTTCTCTCTCTCTCTTGACTTCTCCCTCTCTCTCTCTCTCCCTCTCTCCCTCTCTCTCTCTCCCTCTCTCTCCCTCTCTCCCTCTCTCTCTCTCTCTCCCTCTCTCTCGACTTCTCTCTCTCTCTCTCGACTTCTCTCTCTCTCTCTCGACTTCTCTCTCTCTCGCTCGACTTCTCTCTATCTGCCTCTCTCACTCACTCTCTCTCTCTGGACTTCTCTCGCTCTCTCTGTCTCTATCTAACGACTTCTCTTTCTCTCTCTGTCTCTGTCTCTGTCTCTCTCTCGACTTCTCTCTCTCTCTCTTTCAAGACTTTTCTCTCTCTCTCTCTCGACTTTTCTCTCTCTCTCTCTCGACTTTTCTCTCTCTCTCTCGACTTCTCTCGCTCTCTTTCTCGACTCCTCTCTCTCTCTCGACTTCTCTCTCTCTCCCTCTCGCTCTCTCGAATTCTCTCTCTCTCTCCCAAGACTTCTTTCTCAATCTCTCGACTTCTCTCTCTCTCTTGACTTCTCTCACTCTCTCTCTCTCTCTCTCTCGACTTTCTCTCTCTCTCTCTCTCTTGACTTCCCTCTCTCTCTCTCTCTTGACTTCCCTCTCTCTCTCTCTCTTGACTTCTCGCGCGCTCTCACTCTCTATCTCTCGACTTCTCTCTTTCTCTCTCTCTCTCTCGACTTCTCTCTCTCTCTCTCTCTCGACTTCTCCCTCTCTCTCTCTCTCCTTCTCTCTCTTGACTTCTCTCTTGACTTCTCTCTCTCTCTCTCTCTCTCGACTTCTCTCTCTCTCTCTCTCTCTCTCTCGACTTCTCTCTCTCACTCTCTCGATTTCTGTCTCTCTCTCGACTTCTCTCTCTCTCTCTCTGTATCTTTCTCTCTCTCGACTTCTCTCGCTCTCTTTCTCGACTCCTCTCTCTCTCTATCGACTTCTCTCTCTCTCTCGACTTCCCTCTCTTGACTTCTCTCTCTCTCCCTCTCACTCTCTCTCTCCCTCTCACTCTCTCTCTCTCTCTCTCTCTCTCGAATTCTCTCTCTCTCTCGCGAGACTTCTTTCTCAATCTCTCAACTTCTCTCTCTCTCTCTCGACTTCTCTCACTCTCTCTCTCTCTCTCGACTTTCTCTCTCTCTCGACTTCCCTCCCTCTCTCTCTCTCGACTTTCTCTCTCTCTCTCTCTTGACTTCTCTCAATCTTTCTCTCGACTTTTCTCTCTCTCCCTCTCTCTCTCAATCTCTCTTTCTCTCTATCTCTCGACTTCTCTCTCTCTCTCTCTCTCTCGACTTCTCTCGCTCTATCTCTCTCTCTCGACTTCTCTCTCTCTATCTCTCTCTCTCGACTTCTCTCACTCTATCTCTCTCTCTCGACTTCTCGCGTGCTCTCTCTCTCGACTTCTCGCGTGCTCTCTCTCTCTTTCTATCTCTCGACTTCTCTCTTTCTCTCTCTCTCTCGACTTCTCTATCTCTCTCTCTCGACTTCGCCCTCTCTCTCTCTCGACTTCTCTCTCTCTCGACTTCTCTCTCTCTACTTCTCTCTCTCGCTCGACTTCTCTCTATCTGCCACCCTCTCTCTCTCTCTCTGGACTTCTCTCTCTCTCTCTGTCTCTCTCTAACGACTTCTCTTTTTCTCTCTCTCGACTTCTCTCAATCTCTCTCTCGACTTTTCTCTCTCTCCCTCTCTCTCTCTCTCTCAATCTCTCTTTCTCTCTATCTCTCGACTTCTCTCTCTCTCTCTCTCTCTCTCGACTTCGCTCTCTCTATCTCTCTCTCTCGACTTCCCTCTCTCTCTCTCTCGACTTCTCGCGTGCTCTCTCTCTCTTTCTATCTCTCGACTTCTCTCTTTCTCTCTCTCTCTCGACTTCTCTATCTCTCTCTCTCGACTTCGCCCTCTCTCTCCTTCTCTCTCTCTCGACTTCTCTCTCTCCCTCCCAAGACTTCTTTCTCAATCTCTCGACTTCTCTCTCTCTCTTGACTTCTCTCACTCACTCTCTCTCTCTCGACTTTCTCTCTCTCTCTCTCTTGACTTCCCTCTCTCTCTCTCTCTTGACTTCCCTCTCTCTCTCTCTCTCTTGACTTCTCGCGCGCTCTCACTCTATCTCTCGACTTCTCTCTTTCTCTCTCGCTCTCTCGACTTCTCTCTCTCTCTCTCGACTTTTCCCTCTCTCTCTCTCTCCTTCTCTCTCTTGACTTCTCTCTTGACTTCTCTCTCTCTCTCTCTCTCTCTCTCGACTTCTCTCTCTCTCTCTCTCTCGACTTCTCTCTCACTCTCTCGATTTCTGTCTCTCTCTCGACTTCTCTCTCTCTCTCTCTCTGTATCTTTCTCTCTCTCGACTTCTCTCGCTCTCCTTCTCGACTCCTCTCTCTCTCTATCGACTTCTCTCTCTCTCTCTCCTTCTCTCTCTTGACTTCTCTCTTGACTTCTCTCTCTCTCTCTCTCTCTCGACTTCTCTCTCTCTCTCTCTCTCTCTCTCTCTCTCTCTCTTGACTTCTCTCTCTCACTCTCTCGATTTCTGTCTCTCTCTCGACTTCTCTCTCTCTCTCTCTGTATCTTTCTCTCTCTCGACTTCTCTCGCTCTCTTTCTCGACTCCTCTCTCTCTCTATCGACTTCTCTCTCTCTCTCGACTTCCCTCTCTTGACTTCTCTCTCTCTCCCTCTCACTCTCTCTCTCTCTCTCTCTCGAATTCTCTCTCTCTCTCGCGAGACTTCTTTCTCAATCTCTCAACTTCTCTCTCTCTCTCTCGACTTCTCTCACTCTCTCTCTCTCTCTCTCGACTTTCTCTCTCTCTCGACTTCCCTCCCTCTCTCTCTCTCGACTTTCTCTCTCTCTCTCTCTTGACTTCTCTCAATCTTTCTCTCGACTTTTCTCTCTCTCCCTCTCTCTCTCTCTCTCTCAATCTCTCTTTCTCTCTATCTCTCGACTTCTCTCTCTCTCTCTCTCTCTCGACTTCTCTCGCTCTATCTCTCTCTCTCGACTTCTCTCTCTCTCGACTTCTCTCTCTCTACTTCTCTCTCTCGCTCGACTTCTCTCTATCTGCCACCCTCTCTCTCTCTCTCTGGACTTCTCTCTCTCTCTCTGTCTCTCTCTAACGACTTCTCTTTTTCTCTCTCTCGACTTCTCTCAATCTCTCTCTCGACTTTTCTCTCTCTCCCTCTCTCTCTCTCTCTCAATCTCTCTTTCTCTCTATCTCTCGACTTCTCTCTCTCTCTCTCTCTCTCAACTTCTCTCTCTCTCTCTCGACTTCCCTCTCTCTCTCTCGACTTCTCGCGTGCTCTCTCTCTCTTTCTATCTCTCGACTTCTCTCTTTCTCTCTCTCTCTCTCGACTTCTCTATCTCTCTCTCTCGACTTCGCCCTCTCTCTCCTTCTCTCTCTCTCGACTTCTCTCTCTCTCTCCCAAGACTTCTTTCTCAATCTCTCGACTTCTCTCTCTCTCTTGACTTCTCTCACTCTCTCTCTCTCTCTCTCTCGACTTTCTCTCTCTCTCTCTCTTGACTTCCCTCTCTCTCTCTCTCTTGACTTCCCTCTCTCTCTCTCTCTCTTGACTTCTCGCGCGCTCTCACTCTATCTCTCGACTTCTCTCTTTCTCTCTCGCTCTCTCGACTTCTCTCTCTCTCTCTCTCTCTCGACTTTTCCCTCTCTCTCTCTCTCCTTCTCTCTCTTGACTTCTCTCTTGACTTCTCTCTCTCTCTCTCTCTCTCTCGACTTCTCTCTCTCTCTCTCGACTTCTCTCTCACTCTCTCGATTTCTGTCTCTCTCTCGACTTCTCTCTCTCTCTCTCTGTATCTTTCTCTCGACTTCTCTCGCTCTCCTTCTCGACTCCTCTCTCTCTCTATCGACTTCTCTCTCTCTCCTTCTCTCTCTTGACTTCTCTCTTGACTTCTCTCTCTCTCTCTCTCTCTCGACTTCTCTCTCTCTCTCTCTCTCTCTCTCTCGACTTCTCTCTCTCACTCTCTCGATTTCTGTCTCTCTCTCGACTTCTCTCTCTCTCTCTCTGTATCTTTCTCTCTCTCGACTTCTCTCGCTCTCTTTCTCGACTCCTCTCTCTCTCTATCGACTTCTCTCTCTCTCTCGACTTTCCTCTCTTGACTTCTCTCTCTCTCCCTCTCACTCTCTCTCTCTCTCTCTCTCGAATTCTCTCTCTCTCTCGCGAGACTTCTTTCTCAATCTCTCAACTTCTCTCTCTCTCTCTCGACTTCTCTCACTCTCTCTCTCTCTCTCGACTTTCTCTCGACTTCCCTCCCTCTCTCTCTCTCGACTTTCTCTCTCTCTCTCGACTTCTCTCAATCTTTCTCTCGACTTTTCTCTCTCTCCCTCTCTCTCTCTCTCTCTCAATCTCTCTTTCTCTCTATCTCTCGACTTCTCTCTCTCTCTCTCTCTCTCTCGACTTCTCTCTCTCTATCTCTCTCTCTCGACTTCTCGCGTGCTCTCTCTCTCGACTTCTCGCGTGCTCTCTCTCTCTTTCTATCTCTCGACTTCTCTCTTTCTCTCTCTCTCTCGACTTCTCTATCTCTCTCTCTCTCGACTTCGCCCTCTCTCTCTCTCTCCTTCTCTCTCTCTCGACTTCTCTCTCTCTCGACTTCTCTCTCTCTACTTCTCTCTCTCGCTCGACTTCTCTCTATCTGCCACTCTCTCTCTCTCTCTCTGGACTTCTCTCTCTCTCTGTCTCTCTCTAACGACTTCTCTTTTTCTCTCTCTCGACTTCTCTCAATCTCTCTCTCGACTTTTCTCTCTCTCCCTCTCTCTCTCTCTCTCAATCTCTCTTTCTCTCTATCTCTCGACTTCTCTCTCTCTCTCTCTCTCTCTCTCGACTTCTCTCTCTCTATCTCTCTCTCTCGACTTCCCTCTCTCTCTCTCTCGACTTCTCGCGTGCTCTCTCTCTCTTTCTATCTCTCGACTTCTCTCTTTCTCTCTCTCTCTCGACTTCTCTATCTCTCTCTCTCGACTTCGCCCTCTCTCTCCTTCTCTCTCTCTCGACTTCTCTCTCTCTCTCCCAAGACTTCTTTCTCAATCTCTCGACTTCTCTCTCTCTCTTGACTTCTCTCACTCTCTCTCTCTCTCTCTCTCTCGACTTTCTCTCTCTCTCTCTCTTGACTTCCCTCTCTCTCTCTCTCTTGACTTCCCTCTCTCTCTCTCTCTCTTGACTTCTCGCGCGCTCTCACTCTATCTCTCGACTTCTCTCTTTCTCTCTCGCTCTCTCGACTTCTCTCTCTCTCTCTCTCTCGACTTTTCCCTCTCTCTCTCTCTCCTTCTCTCTCTTGACTTCTCTCTTGACTTCTCTTTCTCTCTCTCTCTCTCTCGACTTCTCTCTCTCTCTCTCTCTCGACTTCTCTCTCACTCTCTCGATTTCTGTCTCTCTCTCGACTTCTCTCTCTCTCTCTCTGTATCTTTCTCTCTCTCGACTTCTCTCGCTCTCCTTCTCGACTCCTCTCTCTCTATCGACTTCTCTCTCTCGACTTCCCTCTCTTGACTTCTCTTTCTCTCCCTCTCACTCTCTCTCTCTCTCTCTCGAATTCTCTCTCTCTCTCGCAAGACTTCTTTCTCAATCTCTCAACTTCTCTCTCTCTCTCTCGACTTCTCTCACTCTCTCTCTCTCTCTCGACTTTCTCTCTCTCTCGACTTCCCCTCTCTCTCTCTCTCTCGACTTTCTCTCTCTCCCTCTCTCTCTCTCTCTCAATCTCTCTTTCTCTCTATCTCTCGACTTCTCTCTCTCTCGACTTCTCGGTGCTCTCTCTCTCGACTTCTCGCGTGCTCTCTCTCTCTTTCTATCTCTCGACTTCTCTCTTTCTCTCTCTCTCTCGACTTCTCTATCTCTCTCTCTCGACTTTGCTCTCTCTCTCTCTCCTTCTCTCTCTCTCGACTTCTCTCTCTCTCGACTTCTCTCTCTCTTTACTTCTCTCTCTCTCGCTCGACTTCTCTCTATCTGCCACCCTCTCTCTCTCTCTCTGGACTTCTCTCTCTCTCTGTCTCTCTCTAACGACTTCTCTTTTTCTCTCTGTCTCTGTCTCTCTCTCGACTTCTCTCAATCTCTCTCTCGACTTTTCTCTCTCTCCCTCTCTCTCTCTCTCTCTCAATCTCTCTCTCAATCTCTCTTTCTCTCTATCTCTCGACTTCTCTCTCTCTCTCTTTCTCTCGACTTCTCACTCTCTATCTCTCTCTCTCGACTTCCCTCTCTCTCTCTCTCTCGACTTCTCGCGTGCTCTCTCTCTTTCTATCTCTCGACTTCTCTCTCTCTCTCGACTTCTCTATCTCTCTCTCTCAACTTCGCTCTCTCTCTCTCTCCTTCTCTCTCTCTCGACTTCTCTCTCTCTCTACTTCTCTCTCTCGCTCGACTTCTCTCTATCTGCCACCCTCTCTCTCTCTCTCTGGACTTCTCTCTCTCTCTGTCTCTCTCTAACGACTTCTCTTTTTCTCTCTGTCTCTGTCTCTCTCTCGACTTCTCTCTGTCTGTTAAGACTTCTCTCTCTCTCTCTCTCTCTCGACTTCTCTCTCTTTCTCACTCTATTTCCCTCGACTTCTCTCTCTCTCTCTCTCGAATTCTGTCTCTCTCTCGACACCTCTCTCTCTCTCTCTCTCCCTCTCTCTCTGTCTCATTCTCTCTCTCGACTTCTCTCGTTCTCGACTCCTCTCTCTCTCTATCGACTTCTCTCTCTCTCGACTTCTCTCTCGCTCTCTCTCTCTCGAATTCTATTTCTCTCTCTCGAGACTTGTTTCTCAATCACTCGACTTCTCTCACTCTCTCTCTCTCTCTCTCGACTTTCTCTCTCTCTGTCTCTCGACTTCTCTCTCTCTCTATCTCTCTCTCGACTTTTCTCTTTCTCTCTCTCTCTCTTGACCTCTCGACTTCTCTCTTTCTCTCTCCCTCTCTTGACTTCTCTCTCTCTCTCTCTCGACTTCCCTCTCTCTCTCTCTCGACCTACCTGTCTCTCTCTCCCTTGACATCTCGCGCTCTCTCTCTCTCTCTCTATCTCTTGACTTCTCTCTTTCTCTCTCTCTCTCTCTCGACTTCTCTCTCTCTCTCTCTCTCTTGACTTCTCCCTCTCTCTCTCTCCCTCCCTCTCTCTCTCTCTCTCGACTTCCCTCTCTCTCTCTTTACTTCTCTCTCTCTCTCGCTCGACTTCTCTCTATCTGCCTCACTCTCTCTCTCTGGACTTCTCTCTGTCTCTCTCTAACGACTTCTCTTTCTCTCTCTGTCTCTGTCTCTCTCTCGACTTCTCTCTCTCTCTGTCAAGACTTCTCTCTCTGTCTCTCTCTCGACTTATCTCTCTCTCTCTCTCGACTTCTCTCTCTCTCTCGATTTCTTTCTCTCTCGACTTCTCTCTCTCTCTCTCTGTCTCTTCCTCTCTGTCGACTTCTCTCGCTCTCTTTCACGACTCCTCTCTCTCTCGACTTCTCTCTCTCTCTCGACTTCTCTCTCTCTTGACTTCTCTCTTTCACTCTCTCTCTCGACTTCTCTCTCTCTCTCGACTTCTCTCTCACTCTATCTCTCTCTCGACTTTTCTCTCTCTCTCTCTCTCTCGACCTCTCGACTTCTCTCTCTCTCTCTCGACCTCTCTCTCTCTCTCTCTCTCTCTCTCTCGACTTCTCTCTCTCTCTCTCTCTCTCAACTTCTCTCTCTCTCTCTCTCTTGACTTCTCCCTCTCTCTCTCTCTCGGCTTCTCTCTCTCTCTCGACCTCTCTCTCTCTCGCTCGACTTCTCTCTATCTGCCTCTCTCTCTCTCTCTCTCTCTCTGGACTTCTCTCTCTCTCTCTGTCTCTCTCTAACGACTTCTCTTTCTCTCTCTGTCTCTGTCTCTCTCTCGACTTCTCTCTCTCTATGTCAAGACTTCTCTCTCTGTCGCTCTCTCGACTTCTCTCTCTCGCTCTCTCTCTCTCGACTTCTGTCTCTCTCTCTCTCGATTTCTTTCTCTCTCAACTTCTCTCTCTCTCAACTTCTCTCTCTCTCTCTCTGTCTCTTTCTCTCTGTCGACTTCTCTCGCTCTCTTTCTCGACTCCTCTCTCTCTCTCTATCTCGACTTCTCTCTCTCGACTTCTCTCTCTCACTCTCTCTCTAGACTTCTCTCTCTCTCTCTCTCTCTCTCTCGACAGCTCTCTCTCTCTCTCGACTTCTCTCTTTCTCTCTCTCTCTCCCTCTCTCGACTTCTCTATCTCTCTCTGACTCTCTCTCGAGTTCTCTCTCTCTTTCGCTCTCTCGACTCCTCTCTCTCTCTCTCTCGACTCCTCTCTCTCTCTCTCTCTCGACTTCTCTCTCAACCTGTCTCTCTCTCACCTTCTCTGTCTCTCTCTCTCGACTTCTCTTTCTCTCTCTCTCTCTCTCTCGACTGCTCGCTCTCATGCTCTCTCTCTCGACTTGTCTATCTCTCTCTCTCTCTCTCTCGACTTCTCTCTCGCTTTTGCTCTCTCGACTTCTCTCTCTCTCTCTCGACTTCTCTCTCTCTCTCTCTCGCTCTTTCGCTCTCGACTTCTCTCCCTCTCTCTCGACTTCTCTCCCTCTCTCGACTTCTCTCCCTCTCTCGACTTCTCTTTCTCTCTCTCCATCTCTCTCTCTCTACTTCTCTCTCTCTCTCTCTCTCTCTCTGTTGACTTTACTGTCTCTCTCTGTCTCTGTCTCTCTCTCAACCTCTCTCTCTCTCTCTCTCTCTCGACTTCTCTCTCTCTCTCTCGACTTCTCTCTCTTTCTCTCTCTTTCTCTCTCTCTCTCTCTCTCTCTCTCAACTTTTCTTTCTCTCTCTCTCTCTCGACTGCTCCCTCTCACACTAACTCCTTCGATTTTTCTCTCTCTCCCTCTCTCTCTCTCTCTCGACCTCTCGACTTCTCTCTCTCTCGACTTCTCTCTCTCTCGACTTCCCACTCTCTCTCTCCCTTGACATCTCGCCCTCTCTCTCTCTATCTCTCGACTTCTTTCTCTCTCTCTCTCTGTCGACTTCTCTCTCTCTCTTGACTTCTCCCCCTCTCTCTCGACTTCTCTCTCTCTCTCGCTCGACTTCTCTCTATCTGCCTCTCTCTCTCTCTCTCTCTCTCTCTGGACTTCTCTCTCTCTCTCTGTCTCTCTCTAACGACTTCTCTTTCTCTCTCTAACGACTTCTCTTTCTCTCTCTGTCTCTGTCTCTCTCTCGACTTCTCTCTCTCTCACTCTGTCAAGACTTCTCTCTCTGTCTCTCTCTCGACTTCTCTCTCTCTCTCTCGACTTGTCTCTATCTCTCTCTCTTTCGATTTCTGTCTTTCTCTCGACTTCTCTCTCTCTCGCTCTGTCTCTTTCTCACTCTCGAGTTCTCTCGCTCTCTTTCTCGACTCCTCTCTCTCTATCGACTTCTCTCTCTCTCTCGACTTCTCTCTCTCTCTCTCGACTTCTCTCTCTCGACTTCTCTCTCTCTCTCTCCCTCTCGCTCTCTCTCTCTCGACTCCTCTCTCTCTCTATCGACTTATCTCTCTCTCGCGACTTCTCTCTCTCTCTCTGTCTCTCTCTCGACTTTCTCTCTCTCTCTCTCTCGACTTCCATCTCTCTCTCTCTCGACTTTCTCTCTCTCTCTTTATCTCTCTCTCGACTTTTCTCTCCCTCTCTCTCTCCCGCTCTCGACCTCTCTTTCTCTCTATCTCTCGACTTCTCTCTCTCTCTCTCTCTCGACTTCTCTCTCTCTCTCACTCTCGACTTCCCTTCTCTCTCTCACTCTCGACTGCTCGCACTCTCTCTCTCTCTCTATCTCTCGACTTCTCTCTTTCTCTCTCTCTCTCTTGACTTCTCCCTCTCTCTCTCTCTCCCTCTCTCTCTCCTCTCTCTCTCTCTCTCCCTCTCTCTCTCTCTCGACTTCTCCCTCTCTCTCTCTCTCCCTCTCTCTCTCTCGACTTCTCTCTCTCTCTCTCGACTTCTCTCTCTCTCTCTCGACTTCTCTCTCTCTCGCTCGACTTCTCTCTATCTGCCTCTCTCACTCATTCTCTCTCTCTGGACTTCTCTCGCTCTCTCTGTCTCTATCTAACGACTTCTCTTTCTCTCTCTGTCTCTGTCTCTCTCTCGACTTCTCTCTCTCTCTCTCTCTTTCAAGACTTTTCTCTCTCTCTCTCTCGACTTTTCTCTCTCTCTCTCTCGACTTTTCTCTCTCTCTCTCTCTCGACTTCTCTCGCTCTCTTTCTCGACTCCTCTCTCTCTCTCGACTTCTCTCTCTCTCTCTCTCGCTCTCTCGAATTCTCTCTCTCTCTCCCAAGACTTCTTTCTCAATCTCTCGACTTCTCTCTCTCTCTTGACTTCTCTCACTCTCTCTCTCTCTCTCTCTCTCGACTTTCTCTCTCTCTCTCTCTCTTGACTTCCCTCTCTCTCTCTCTCTTGACTTCCCTCTCTCTCTCTCTCTTGACTTCTCGCGCGCTCTCATTCTCTATCTCTCGACTTCTCTCTTTCTCTCTCTCTCTCTCGACTTCTCTCTCTCTCTCTCTCTCGACTTCTCCCTCTCTCTCTCTCCTTCTCTCTCTTGACTTCTCTCTTGACTTCTCTCTCTCTCTCTCTCTCTCGACTCTCTCTCTCTCTCTCTCTCTCTCTCTCTCGACTTCTCTCTCTCACTCTCTCGATTTCTGTCTCTCTCTCGACTTCTCTCTCTCTCTCTGTATCTTTCTCTCTCTCGACTTCTCTCGCTCTCTTTCTCGACTCCTCTCTCTCTCTATCGACTTCTCTCTCTCTCTCGACTTCCCTCTCTTGACTTCTCTCTCTCTCCCTCTCACTCTCTCTCTCTCTCTCTCTCGAATTCTCTCTCTCTCTCGCGAGACTTCTTTCTCAATCTCTCAACTTCTCTCTCTCTCTCTCGACTTCTCTCACTCTCTCTCTCTCGACTTTCTCTCTCTCTCGACTTCCCTCCCTCTCTCTCTCTCGACTTTCTCTCTCTCTTGACTTCTCTCAATCTTTCTCTCGACTTTTCTCTCTCTCCCTCTCTCTCTCTCTCTCTCAATCTCTCTTTCTCTCTATCTCTCGACTTCTCTCTCTCTCTCTCTCTCTCTCTCTCTGTTGACTTTACTGTCTCTCTCTGTCTCTGTCTCTCTCTCAACCTCTCTCTCTCTCTCTCTCTCGACTTCTCTCTCTCTCTCTCTCGACTTCTCTCTCTTTCTCTCTCTTTCTCTCTCTCTCTCTCTCAACTTTTCTTTCTCTCTCTCTCTCTCGACTGCTCCCTCTCACACTAACTCCTTCGACTTTTCTCTCTCTCCCTCTCTCTCGACCTCTCGACTTCTCTCTCTCGACTTCTCTCTCTCTCGACTTCCCACTCTCTCTCTCCCTTGACATCTCGCCCTCTCTCTCTCTATCTCTCGACTTCTTTCTTTCTCTCTCTCTGTCGACTTCTCTCTCTCTTGACTTCTCCCCCTCTCTCTCTCTCTCTCTCTCTCGACTTCTCTCTCTCTCTCGCTCGACTTCTCTCTATCTGCCTCTCTCTCTCTCTCTCTCTCTCTCTCTGGACTTCTCTCTCTCTCTCTGTCTCTCTCTAACGACTTCTCTTTCTCTCTCTGTCTCTGTCTCTCTCTCGACTTCTCTCTCTCTCACTCTGTCAAGACTTCTCTCTCTGTCTCTCTCTCGACTTCTCTCTCTCTCTCTCGACTTGTCTCTATCTCTTTCTCTTTCGATTTCTGTCTTTCTCTCGACTTCTCTCTCTCTCGCTCTGTCTCTTTCTCACTCTCAAGTTCTCTCGCTCTCTTTCTCGACTCCTCTCTCTCTCTATCGACTTCTCTCTCTCTCTCGACTTCTCTCTCTCTCTCGACTTCTCTCTCTCGACTTCTCTCTCTCTCTCTCTCCCTCTCGCTCTCTCTCTCTCGACTCCTCTCTCTCTATCGACTTATCTCTCTCTCGCGACTTCTCTCTCTTTCTCTGTCTCTCTCTCGACTTTCTCTCTCTCTCTCTCTCGACTTCCATCTCTCTCTCTCTCGACTTTCTCTCTCTCTCTTTATCTCTCTCTCGACTTTTCTCTCCCTCTCTCTCTCCCGCTCTCGACCTCTCTTTCTCTCTATCTCTCGACTTCTCTCTCTCTCTCTCTCTCGACTTCTCTCTCTCTCTCACTCTCGACTTCCCTTCTCTCTCTCACTCTCGACTGCTCGCACTCTCTCTCTCTCTCTATCTCTCGACTTCTCTCTTTCTCTCTCTCTCTTGACTTCTCCCTCTCTCTCTCTCTCCCTCTCTCCCTCTCTCTCTCTCCCTCTCTCTCCCTCTCTCCCTCTCTCTCTCTCTCTCCCTCTCTCTCGACTTCTCTCTCTCTCTCTCGACTTCTCTCTCTCTCTCTCGACTTCTCTCTCTCTCGCTCGACTTCTCTCTATCTGCCTCTCTCACTCACTCTCTCTCTCTGGACTTCTCTCGCTCTCTCTGTCTCTATCTAACGACTTCTCTTTCTCTCTCTGTCTCTGTCTCTGTCTCTCTCTCGACTTCTCTCTCTCTCTCTTTCAAGACTTTTCTCTCTCTCTCTCTCGACTTTTCTCTCTCTCTCTCTCGACTTTTCTCTCTCTCTCTCGACTTCTCTCGCTCTCTTTCTCGACTCCTCTCTCTCTCTCGACTTCTCTCTCTCTCCCTCTCGCTCTCTCGAATTCTCTCTCTCTCTCCCAAGACTTCTTTCTCAATCTCTCGACTTCTCTCTCTCTCTTGACTTCTCTCACTCTCTCTCTCTCTCTCTCGACTTTCTCTCTCTCTCTCTCTCTTGACTTCCCTCTCTCTCTCTCTCTTGACTTCCCTCTCTCTCTCTCTCTTGACTTCTCGCGCGCTCTCACTCTCTATCTCTCGACTTCTCTCTTTCTCTCTCTCTCTCTCGACTTCTCTCTCTCTCTCTCTCTCGACTTCTCCCTCTCTCTCTCTCTCCTTCTCTCTCTTGACTTCTCTCTTGACTTCTCTCTCTCTCTCTCTCTCTCGACTTCTCTCTCTCTCTCTCTCTCTCTCTCGACTTCTCTCTCTCACTCTCTCGATTTCTGTCTCTCTCTCGACTTCTCTCTCTCTCTCTCTGTATCTTTCTCTCTCTCGACTTCTCTCGCTCTCTTTCTCGACTCCTCTCTCTCTCTATCGACTTCTCTCTCTCTCTCGACTTCCCTCTCTTGACTTCTCTCTCTCTCCCTCTCACTCTCTCTCTCCCTCTCACTCTCTCTCTCTCTCGAATTCTCTCTCTCTCTCGCGAGACTTCTTTCTCAATCTCTCAACTTCTCTCTCTCTCTCTCGACTTCTCTCACTCTCTCTCTCTCTCTCGACTTTCTCTCTCTCTCGACTTCCCTCCCTCTCTCTCTCTCGACTTTCTCTCTCTCTCTCTCTTGACTTCTCTCAATCTTTCTCTCGACTTTTCTCTCTCTCCCTCTCTCTCTCAATCTCTCTTTCTCTCTATCTCTCGACTTCTCTCTCTCTCTCTCTCTCTCGACTTCTCTCGCTCTATCTCTCTCTCTCGACTTCTCTCTCTCTATCTCTCTCTCTCGACTTCTCTCACTCTATCTCTCTCTCTCGACTTCTCGCGTGCTCTCTCTCTCGACTTCTCGCGTGCTCTCTCTCTCTTTCTATCTCTCGACTTCTCTCTTTCTCTCTCTCTCTCGACTTCTCTATCTCTCTCTCTCGACTTCGCCCTCTCTCTCTCTCGACTTCTCTCTCTCTCGACTTCTCTCTCTCTACTTCTCTCTCTCGCTCGACTTCTCTCTATCTGCCACCCTCTCTCTCTCTCTCTGGACTTCTCTCTCTCTCTCTGTCTCTCTCTAACGACTTCTCTTTTTCTCTCTCTCGACTTCTCTCAATCTCTCTCTCGACTTTTCTCTCTCTCCCTCTCTCTCTCTCTCTCAATCTCTCTTTCTCTCTATCTCTCGACTTCTCTCTCTCTCTCTCTCTCTCTCGACTTCGCTCTCTCTATCTCTCTCTCTCGACTTCCCTCTCTCTCTCTCTCGACTTCTCGCGTGCTCTCTCTCTCTTTCTATCTCTCGACTTCTCTCTTTCTCTCTCTCTCTCGACTTCTCTATCTCTCTCTCTCGACTTCGCCCTCTCTCTCCTTCTCTCTCTCTCGACTTCTCTCTCTCCCTCCCAAGACTTCTTTCTCAATCTCTCGACTTCTCTCTCTCTCTTGACTTCTCTCACTCTCTCTCTCTCTCTCGACTTTCTCTCTCTCTCTCTCTTGACTTCCCTCTCTCTCTCTCTCTTGACTTCCCTCTCTCTCTCTCTCTCTTGACTTCTCGCGCGCTCTCACTCTATCTCTCGACTTCTCTCTTTCTCTCTCGCTCTCTCGACTTCTCTCTCTCTCTCTCTCTCGACTTTTCCCTCTCTCTCTCTCTCCTTCTCTCTCTTGACTTCTCTCTTGACTTCTCTCTCTCTCTCTCTCTCTCTCGACTTCTCTCTCTCTCTCTCTCTCGACTTCTCTCTCACTCTCTCGATTTCTGTCTCTCTCTCGACTTCTCTCTCTCTCTCTCTCTGTATCTTTCTCTCTCTCGACTTCTCTCGCTCTCCTTCTCGACTCCTCTCTCTCTCTATCGACTTCTCTCTCTCTCTCTCCTTCTCTCTCTTGACTTCTCTCTTGACTTCTCTCTCTCTCTCTCTCTCTCGACTTCTCTCTCTCTCTCTCTCTCTCTCTCTTGACTTCTCTCTCTCACTCTCTCGATTTCTGTCTCTCTCTCGACTTCTCTCTCTCTCTCTCTCTGTATCTTTCTCTCTCTCGACTTCTCTCGCTCTCTTTCTCGACTCCTCTCTCTCTCTATCGACTTCTCTCTCTCTCTCGACTTCCCTCTCTTGACTTCTCTCTCTCTCCCTCTCACTCTCTCTCTCTCTCTCTCTCGAATTCTCTCTCTCTCTCGCGAGACTTCTTTCTCAATCTCTCAACTTCTCTCTCTCTCTCTCGACTTCTCTCACTCTCTCTCTCTCTCTCTCGACTTTCTCTCTCTCTCGACTTCCCTCCCTCTCTCTCTCTCGACTTTCTCTCTCTCTCTCTCTTGACTTCTCTCAATCTTTCTCTCGACTTTTCTCTCTCTCCCTCTCTCTCTCTCTCTCTCAATCTCTCTTTCTCTCTATCTCTCGACTTCTCTCTCTCTCTCTCTCTCTCGACTTCTCTCGCTCTATCTCTCTCTCTCGACTTCTCTCTCTCTCGACTTCTCTCTCTCTACTTCTCTCTCTCGCTCGACTTCTCTCTATCTGCCACCGTCTCTCTCTCTCTCTGGACTTCTCTCTCTCTCTCTGTCTCTCTCTAACGACTTCTCTTTTTCTCTCTCTCGACTTCTCTCAATCTCTCTCTCGACTTTTCTCTCTCTCCCTCTCTCTCTCTCTCTCAATCTCTCTTTCTCTCTATCTCTCGACTTCTCTCTCTCTCTCTCTCTCTCAACTTCTCTCTCTCTCTCTCGACTTCCCTCTCTCTCTCTCGACTTCTCGCGTGCTCTCTCTCTCTTTCTATCTCTCGACTTCTCTCTTTCTCTCTCTCTCTCTCGACTTCTCTATCTCTCTCTCTCGACTTCGCCCTCTCTCTCCTTCTCTCTCTCTCGACTTCTCTCTCTCTCTCCCAAGACTTCTTTCTCAATCTCTCGACTTCTCTCTCTCTCTTGACTTCTCTCACTCTCTCTCTCTCTCTCTCTCGACTTTCTCTCTCTCTCTCTCTTGACTTCCCTCTCTCTCTCTCTCTTGACTTCCCTCTCTCTCTCTCTCTCTTGACTTCTCGCGCGCTCTCACTCTATCTCTCGACTTCTCTCTTTCTCTCTCGCTCTCTCGACTTCTCTCTCTCTCTCTCTCTCTCGACTTTTCCCTCTCTCTCTCTCTCCTTCTCTCTCTTGACTTCTCTCTTGACTTCTCTCTCTCTCTCTCTCTCTCTCGACTTCTCTCTCTCTCTCTCGACTTCTCTCTCACTCTCTCGATTTCTGTCTCTCTCTCGACTTCTCTCTCTCTCTCTCTGTATCTTTCTCTCGACTTCTCTCGCTCTCCTTCTCGACTCCTCTCTCTCTCTATCGACTTCTCTCTCTCTCCTTCTCTCTCTTGACTTCTCTCTTGACTTCTCTCTCTCTCTCTCTCTCTCGACTTCTCTCTCTCTCTCTCTCTCTCTCTCTCGACTTCTCTCTCTCACTCTCTCGATTTCTGTCTCTCTCTCGACTTCTCTCTCTCTCTCTCTGTATCTTTCTCTCTCTCGACTTCTCTCGCTCTCTTTCTCGACTCCTCTCTCTCTCTATCGACTTCTCTCTCTCTCTCGACTTTCCTCTCTTGACTTCTCTCTCTCTCCCTCTCACTCTCTCTCTCTCTCTCTCTCGAATTCTCTCTCTCTCTCGCGAGACTTCTTTCTCAATCTCTCAACTTCTCTCTCTCTCTCTCGACTTCTCTCACTCTCTCTCTCTCTCTCGACTTTCTCTCGACTTCCCTCCCTCTCTCTCTCTCGACTTTCTCTCTCTCTCTCGACTTCTCTCAATCTTTCTCTCGACTTTTCTCTCTCTCCCTCTCTCTCTCTCTCTCTCAATCTCTCTTTCTCTCTATCTCTCGACTTCTCTCTCTCTCTCTCTCTCTCTCGACTTCTCTCTCTCTATCTCTCTCTCTCGACTTCTCGCGTGCTCTCTCTCTCGACTTCTCGCGTGCTCTCTCTCTCTTTCTATCTCTCGACTTCTCTCTTTCTCTCTCTCTCTCGACTTCTCTATCTCTCTCTCTCTCGACTTCGCCCTCTCTCTCTCTCTCCTTCTCTCTCTCTCGACTTCTCTCTCTCTCGACTTCTCTCTCTCTACTTCTCTCTCTCGCTCGACTTCTCTCTATCTGCCACTCTCTCTCTCTCTCTCTGGACTTCTCTCTCTCTCTGTCTCTCTCTAACGACTTCTCTTTTTCTCTCTCTCGACTTCTCTCAATCTCTCTCTCGACTTTTCTCTCTCTCCCTCTCTCTCTCTCTCTCAATCTCTCTTTCTCTCTATCTCTCGACTTCTCTCTCTCTCTCTCTCTCTCTCTCGACTTCTCTCTCTCTATCTCTCTCTCTCGACTTCCCTCTCTCTCTCTCTCGACTTCTCGCGTGCTCTCTCTCTCTTTCTATCTCTCGACTTCTCTCTTTCTCTCTCTCTCTCGACTTCTCTATCTCTCTCTCTCGACTTCGCCCTCTCTCTCCTTCTCTCTCTCTCGACTTCTCTCTCTCTCTCCCAAGACTTCTTTCTCAATCTCTCGACTTCTCTCTCTCTCTTGACTTCTCTCACTCTCTCTCTCTCTCTCTCTCTCGACTTTCTCTCTCTCTCTCTCTTGACTTCCCTCTCTCTCTCTCTCTTGACTTCCCTCTCTCTCTCTCTCTCTTGACTTCTCGCGCGCTCTCACTCTATCTCTCGACTTCTCTCTTTCTCTCTCGCTCTCTCGACTTCTCTCTCTCTCTCTCTCTCGACTTTTCCCTCTCTCTCTCTCTCCTTCTCTCTCTTGACTTCTCTCTTGACTTCTCTTTCTCTCTCTCTCTCTCTCGACTTCTCTCTCTCTCTCTCTCTCGACTTCTCTCTCACTCTCTCGATTTCTGTCTCTCTCTCGACTTCTCTCTCTCTCTCTCTGTATCTTTCTCTCTCTCGACTTCTCTCGCTCTCCTTCTCGACTCCTCTCTCTCTATCGACTTCTCTCTCTCGACTTCCCTCTCTTGACTTCTCTTTCTCTCCCTCTCACTCTCTCTCTCTCTCTCTCGAATTCTCTCTCTCTCTCGCAAGACTTCTTTCTCAATCTCTCAACTTCTCTCTCTCTCTCTCGACTTCTCTCACTCTCTCTCTCTCTCTCGACTTTCTCTCTCTCTCGACTTCCCCTCTCTCTCTCTCTCTCGACTTTCTCTCTCTCCCTCTCTCTCTCTCTCTCAATCTCTCTTTCTCTCTATCTCTCGACTTCTCTCTCTCTCGACTTCTCGGTGCTCTCTCTCTCGACTTCTCGCGTGCTCTCTCTCTCTTTCTATCTCTCGACTTCTCTCTTTCTCTCTCTCTCTCGACTTCTCTATCTCTCTCTCTCGACTTTGCTCTCTCTCTCTCTCCTTCTCTCTCTCTCGACTTCTCTCTCTCTCGACTTCTCTCTCTCTTTACTTCTCTCTCTCTCGCTCGACTTCTCTCTATCTGCCACCCTCTCTCTCTCTCTCTGGACTTCTCTCTCTCTCTGTCTCTCTCTAACGACTTCTCTTTTTCTCTCTGTCTCTGTCTCTCTCTCGACTTCTCTCAATCTCTCTCTCGACTTTTCTCTCTCTCCCTCTCTCTCTCTCTCTCTCAATCTCTCTCTCAATCTCTCTTTCTCTCTATCTCTCGACTTCTCTCTCTCTCTCTTTCTCTCGACTTCTCACTCTCTATCTCTCTCTCTCGACTTCCCTCTCTCTCTCTCTCTCGACTTCTCGCGTGCTCTCTCTCTTTCTATCTCTCGACTTCTCTCTCTCTCTCGACTTCTCTATCTCTCTCTCTCAACTTCGCTCTCTCTCTCTCTCCTTCTCTCTCTCTCGACTTCTCTCTCTCTCTACTTCTCTCTCTCGCTCGACTTCTCTCTATCTGCCACTCTCTCTCTCTCTCTCTGGACTTCTCTCTCTCTCTGTCTCTCTCTAACGACTTCTCTTTTTCTCTCTGTCTCTGTCTCTCTCTCGACTTCTCTCTCTCTGTCTGTTAAGACTTCTCTCTCTCTCTCTCTCTCTCTCGACTTCTCTCTCTTTCTCACTCTATTTCTCTCGACTTCTCGCTCTCTCTCTCGAATTCTCTCTCTCTCTCGACTTCTCTCTCTCTCTCGACTTCTCTCTCTCTCTCTCCCTCTCTCTCTGTCTCATTCTCTCTCTCGACTTCTCTCGTTCTCGACTCCTCTCTCTCTCTATCGACTTCTCTCTCTCGACTTCTCTCTCGCTCCCTCTCGCTCTCTCTCTCTCGAATTCTATTTCTCTCTCTCGAGACTTGTTTCTCAATCTCTCGACTTCTCTCGCTCTCTCTCTCAACTTCTCTCACTCTCTCTCTCTCGACTTTCTCTCTCTCTGTCTCTCGACTTCTCTCTCTATCTCTCTCTCGACTTTTCTCTCCCTCTCTCTCTCTCTTGACCTCTCGACTTCTCTCTTTCTCTCTCTCTCTCTTGACCTCTCTCTCTCTCTCTCTCGACTTCCCTCTCTCTCTCTCTCGACTTCCCTTTCTCTCTCTCCCTTGACATCTCGCGCTCTCTCTCTCTCTCTATCTCTTGACTTCTCTCTCTCTCTCTCGCTCTCTCTCGACTTCTCTCTCTCTCTCTCTCTTGACTTCTCCCTCTCTCTCTCTCCCTCCCTCCCTCTCTCTCTCTCGACTTCTCTCTCTCTCTCTCGACTTCTCCCTCTCTCTCGCTCGACTTCTCTCTATCTGCCTCACTCTCTCTCGCTCTCTCTCTGGACTTCTCTCTCTCTCTCTGTCTCTCTCTAACGACTTCTCTTTCTCTCTCTGTCTCTGTCTCTCTCTCGACTTCTCTCTCTCTCTGTCAAGACTTCTCTCTCTGTCTCTCTCTCGACTTATCTCTCTCTCTCTCTCGACTTCTCTCTCTCTCTCGATTTCTTTCTCTCTCGACTTCTCTCTCTCTCTCTCTCTGTCTCTTCCTCTCTGTCGACTTCTCTCGCTCTCTTTCACGACTCCTCTCTCTCTCTCTCTCTCGACCTCTCTCTCTCTCTCGACCTCTCTCTCTCTCGACTTCTCTCTCTCTCGACTTCTCTCTCTCACTCTCTCTCTCGACTTCTCTCTCTCTCTCGACTTCTCTCTCAATCTATCTCTCTCTCGACTTTTCACTCTCTCTCTCGACCTCTCGACTTCTCTCTCTCTCTCTCGACTTCTCTCTCTCTCTCTCTCTCGACTTCTCTCTCTCTCTCTCTCAACTTCACTCTCTCTCTCTCTCTCTTGACTTCTCCCTCTCTCTCTCTCTCCCTCTCTCTCGGCTTCTCTCTCTCTCTTGACTTCTCTCTCTCTCTCGACTTCTCTCTCTCTCTCGCTCGACTTCTCTCTATCTGCCTCTCTCTCTCTCTCTCTCTCTGGACTTCTCTCTCTCTCTCTGTCTCTCTCTAACGACTTCTCTTTCTCTCTCTGTCTCTGTCTCTCTCTCGACTTCTCTCTCTCTATGTCAAGACCTCTCTCTCTGTCGCTCTCTCGACTTCTCTCTCTCGCGACTTCTCTCTCTCACTCTCTCTCGACTTCTCTCTCTCTCTCGACTTCTCTCTCAATCTATCTCTCTCTCGACTTTTCTCTCTCTCTCTCTCTCTCTCTCGACCTCTCGACTTCTCTCTCTCTCTCTCGACTTCTCTCTCTCTCTCTCTCTCGACTTCTCTCTCTCTCTCTCTCAACTTCACTCTCTCTCTCTCTCTCTTGACTTCTCCCTCTCTCTCTCTCTCCCTCTCTCTCGGCTTCTCTCTCTCTCTCGACTTCTCTCTCTCTCTCGACTTCTCTCTCTCTCTCGCTCGACTTCTCTCTATCTGCCTCTCTCTCTCTCTCTCTCTCTGGACTTCTCTCTCTCTCTCTGTCTCTCTCTAACGACTTCTCTTTCTCTCTCTGTCTCTGTCTCTCTCTCGACTTCTCTCTCTCTATGTCAAGACCTCTCTCTCTGTCGCTCTCTCGACTTCTCTCTCTCGCGACTTCTCTCTCTCACTCTCTCTCTCGACTTCTCTCTCTCTCTCGACTTCTCTCTCAATCTATCTCTCTCTCGACTTTTTTCTCTCTCTCTCTCTCTCTCTCTCGACCTCTCGACTTCTCTCTCTCTCTCTCGACTTCTCTCTCTCTCTCTCTCGACTTCTCTCTCTCTCTCTCTCAACTTCACTCTCTCTCTCTCTCTCTCTTGACTTCTCCCTCTCTCTCTCTCTCCCTCTCTCTTGGCTTCTCTCTCTCTCTCGACTTCTCTCTCTCTCTCGACTTCTCTCTCTCGCTCGACTTCTCTCTCTCTCTCGCTCGACTTCTCTCTATCTGCCTCTCTCTCTCTCTCTCTCTCTCTGGACTTCTCTCTCTCTCTCTGTCTCTCTCTAACGACTTCTCTTTCTCTCTCTGTCTCTGTCTCTCTCTCGACTTCTCTCTCTCTATGTCAAGACCTCTCTCTCTGTCGCTCTCTCGACTTCTCTCTCTCGCGACTTCTGTCTCTCACTCTCTCGATTTCTTTCTCTCTCAACTTCTCTTTCTCTCTCTGTCTCTTTCTCTCTGTCGACTTCTCTCGCTCTCTTTCTCGACTCCTCTCTCTCTCTCTATCGACTTCTCTCTCTCTCTCGACTTCTCTCTCTCGACTTCTCTCTCTCACTCTCTCTCTCTCTCTCTCTCGACAGCTCTCTCTCTCTCTCGACTTCTCTCTTTCTCTCTCTCTCTCTCCCTCTCTCGACTTCTCTATCTCTCTCTGACTCTCTCTCGACTTCTCTCTCTCTTTCGCTCTCTCGACTCCTCTCTCTCTCTCTCTCGACTTCTCTCACCATCTCCCTCTCTCTCTCTCGAATTCTCTCTCACCCTGTCTCTCTCTCACCTTCTCTGTCTCTCTCTCTCGACTTCTCTTACTCTCTCTCTCTCTCTCTCTCTCGACTGCTCGCTCTCACGCTCTCTCTCTCGACTTCTCTATCTCTCTCTCGACTTCCCTCTCTTTTGCTCTCTCGACTTCTCTCTCTCTCTCTCTCTCGCTCTTTCGCTCTCGACTTCTCTCCCTCTCTCTCGACTTCTCTCCCTCTCTCGACTTCTCTTTCTCTCTCTCGACTTCTCTTTCTCTCTCTCCATCTCTCTCTCTACTTCTCTCTCTCTCTGTTGACTTTACTGTCTCTCTCTGTCTCTGTCTCTCTCTCGACTTCTCTCTCTCTCTCTCTCTCTCTCTCGACATCTCTCTCTTTCTCTCTCTTTCTCTCTCTCTCTTTCAACTTTTCTTTCTCTCTCTCTCTCTCGACTGCTCCCTCTCACACTAACTCCTTCGACTTTTCTCTCTCCCTCTCTCTCTCTCTCTCGACCTCTCGACTTCTTTCTCTCTCGACTTCTCTCTCTCTCGACTTCCCACTCTCTCCCTTGACATCTCGCCCTCTCTCTCTCTATCTCTCGACTTCATTCTTTCTCTCTCTCTGTCGACTTCTCTCTCTCTTGACTTCTCCCCCTCTCTCGACTTCTCTCTCTCTCTCTCTCTCTCGCTCGACTTCTCTCTATCTGCCTCTCTCTCTCTCTCTCTGTCTCTCTCTCTCTCTCTCTCTCTCTCTCTCTCTCTCTCTCTGGACTTCTCTCTCTCTCTGTCTCTCTCTAACGACTTCTCTTTCTCTCTCTGTCTCTGTCTCTCTCTCGACTTCTCTCTCTCGACTTCTCTCTCTCTCCCTCTCGCTCTCTCTCTCTCGACTCCTCTCTCTCTCTATCGACTTCTCTCTCTCTCTCGACTTCTCTCTCTCTCTCTATCTCTCTCTCGACTTTCTCTCTCTCTCACTCTCTCGACTTCCATCTCTCTCTCTCGACTTTCTCTCTCTCTCGACTTCTCTCTATCTCTTTATCTCTCTCTCGACTTTTCTCTCCCTCTCTCTCTCCCGCTCTCGACCTCTCTTTCTCTCTATCTCTCGACTTCTCTCTCTCTCGACTTCTCTCTCTCTCTCACTCTCGACTTCCCTTCTCTCTCTCACTCTCGACTGCTCGCACTCTCTCTCTCTCTCTCTATCTCTCGACTTCTCTCTTTCTCTCTCTCTCTCTCGACTTCTCTCTCTCTCCCTCTCTCTCTCTCTCCCTCTCTCTCTCTCGACTTCTCCCTCACTCTCTCTCTCCCTCCCTCTCTCTCTCTCGACTTCTCTCTCTCTCTCGACTTCTCTCTCTCTCGCTCGACTTCTCTCTATCTGCCTCTCTCACTCACTCTCTCTCTCTGGACTTCTCTCGCTCTCTCTGTCTCTATCTAACGACTTCTCTTTCTCTCTCTGTCTCTGTCTCTCTCTCGACTTCTCTCTCTCTCTCTCTTTCAAGACTTTTCTCTCTCTCTCTCTCTCGACTTTTCTCTCTCTCTCTCTCTCGACTTCTCTCGCTCTCTTTCTCGACTCCTCTCTCTCTCGACTTCTCTCTCTCTCCCTCTCGCTCTCTCGAATTCTCTCTCTCTCTCCCAAGACTTCTTTCTCAATCTCTCGACTTCTCTCTCTCTCTTGACTTCTCTCACTCTCTCGACTTCTCTCTCTCGACTTCTCTCTCTCGACTTCTCTCTCTCTCTCTCCCTCTCGCTCTCTCTCTCTCGACTCCTCTCTCTCTCTATCGACTTCTCTCTCTCTCTCGACTTCTCTCTCTCTCTCTATCTCTCTCTCGACTTTCTCTCTCTCTCACTCTCTCGACTTCCATCTCTCTCTCTCTCGACTTTCTCTCTCTCTCGACTTCTCTCTATCTCTTTATCTCTCTCTCGACTTTTCTCTCCCTCTCTCTCTCCCGCTCTCGACCTCTCTTTCTCTCTATCTCTCGACTTCTCTCTCTCTCTCTCGACTTCTCTCTCTCTCTCACTCTCGACTTCCCTTCTCTCTCTCACTCTCGACTGCTCGCACTCTCTCTCTATCTCTCGACTTCTCTCTTTCTCTCTCTCTCTCTTGACTTCTCTCTCTCTCCCTCTCTCTCTCTCTCTCTCGACTTCTCCCTCTCTCTCTCTCTCCCTCTCTCTCCCTCTCTCTCTCTCGACTTCTCTCTCTCTCGACTTCTCTCTCTCTCGCTCGACTTCTCTCTATCTGCCTCTCTCACTCACTCTCTCTCTCTGGACTTCTCTCGCTCTCTCTGTCTCTATCTAACGACTTCTCTTTCTCTCTCTGTCTCTGTCTCTGTCTCTCTCTCGACTTCTCTCTCTCTCTCTCTCTTTCAAGACTTTTCTCTCTCTCTCTCTCTCGACTTTTCTCTCTCTCTCTCTCTCTCTCCCTCGACTTCTCTCGCTCTCTTTCTCGACTCCTCTCTCTCTCGACTTCTCTCTCTCTCCCTCTCGCTCTCTCGAATTCTCTCTCTCTCTCTCCCAAGACTTCTTTCTCAATCTCTCGACTTTTCTCTCTCTCTTGACTTCTCTCACTCTCTCTCTCTCTCGACTTTCTCTCTCTCTCTCTCTTGACTTCCCTCTCTCTCTCTCTCTTGACTTACCTCTCTCTCTCTCTCTTGACTTCTCGCGCGCTCTCACTCTCTATCTCTCGACTTCTCTCTTTCTCTCTCTCTCTCTCGACTTCACTCTCTCTCTCGACTTCTCCCTCTCTCTCTCTCTCCTTCTCTCTCTTGACTTCTCTCTCTCTCTCTCTCTCTCTCTCTCGACTTCTCTCTCTCTCTCTCTCTCTCTCTCTCTCTCTCTCTCGACTTCTCTCTCTCTCTCTCTCTCTCTCGACTTCTCTCTCTCACTCTCTTGATTTCTGTCTCTCTCTCGACTTTCTCTCTCTCTCTCTCTCTCTCTCTCTCTCGACTTCCATCTCTCTTTATCTCTCTCTCGACTTTTCTCTCCCTCTCTCTCTCCCGCTCTCGACCTCTCTTTCTCTCTATCTCTCGACTTCTCTCTCTCTCTCTCTCGACTTCTCTCTCTCTCTCTCACTCTCGACTTCCCTTCTCTCTCTCACTCTCGACTGCTGGCACTCTCTCTCTCTCTCTCTCTCTCTCTATCTCTCGACTTCTCTCTTTCTCTCTCTCTCTCTCGACTTCTCCCTCTCTCTCTCTCTCTCTCTCTCTCTCTCGACTTCTCCCTCTCTCTCTCTCTCCCTCTCTCTCTCTCGACTTCTCTCTCTCTCGACTTCTCTCTCTCTCGCTCGACTTCTCTCTATCTGCCTCTCTCACTCACTCTCTCTCTCTGGACTTCTCTCGCTCTCTCTGTCTCTATCTAACGACTTCTCTTTCTCTCTCTGTCTCTGTCTCTGTCTCGACATCTCTCTCTCTCTCTCTCTTTCAAGACTTTTCTCTCTCTCTCTCTCTCGACTTTTCTCTCTCTCTCTCTCTCTCTCGACTTTTCTCTCTCTCTCTCTCTCTCTCGACTTCTCTCGCTCTCTTTCTCGACTCCTCTCTCTCTCGACTTCTCTCTCTCTCGACTTCTCTCTCTCTCTCGACTTCTCTCTCTCTCCCTCTCGCTCTCTCAAATTCTCTCTCTCTCTCCCAAGACTTCTTTCTCAATCTCTCGACTTCTCTCTCTCTCTTGACTTCTCTCACTCTCTCTCTCTCTCTCTCTCGACTTTCTCTCTCTCTCTCTCTTGACTTCCCTCTCTCTCTCTCTCTTGACTTCTCGCGCGCTCTCACTATCTCTCGACTTCTCTCTTTCTCTCTCTCTCTCTCGACTTCTCTCTCTCTCTCGCTCGACTTCTCTCTATCTGCCTCACTCTCTCTCTCTCTCTCTCTCTCTCTGGACTTCTCTCTCTCTCTCTGTCTCTCTCTAACGACTTCTCTTTCTCTCTCTGTCTCTCTCTCTCTCTCTCTCTCTCTCTCTCTCTCTCTCTCTCTCTCACTCTTGATTTCTGTCTCTCTCTCGACTTTCTCTCTCTCTCTCTCTCTCTCTCTCTCTCTCGACTTCCATCTCTCTTTATCTCTCTCTCGACTTTTCTCTCCCTCTCTCTCTCCCGCTCTCGACCTCTCTTTCTCTCTATCTCTCGACTTCTCTCTCTCTCTCTCTCGACTTCTCTCTCTCTCTCTCACTCTCGACTTCCCTTCTCTCTCTCACTCTCGACTGCTGGCACTCTCTCTCTCTCTCTCTCTCTCTCTATCTCTCGACTTCTCTCTTTCTCTCTCTCTCTCTCGACTTCTCCCTCTCTCTCTCTCTCCCTCTCTCTCTCTCGACTTCTCCCTCTCTCTCTCTCTCCCTCTCTCTCTCTCGTCTTCTCTCTCTCTCGACTTCTCTCTCTCTCGCTCGACTTCTCTCTATCTGCCTCTCTCACTCACTCTCTCTCTCTGGACTTCTCTCGCTCTCTCTGTCTCTATCTAACGACTTCTCTTTCTCTCTCTGTCTCTGTCTCTGTCTCGACATCTCTCTCTCTCTCTCTCTTTCAAGACTTTTCTCTCTCTCTCTCGACTTTTCTCTCTCTCTCTCTCGACTTCTCTCGCTCTCTTTCTCGACTCCTCTCTCTCTCGACTTCTCTCTCTCTCGACTTCTCTCTCTCTCTCGACTTCTCTCTCTCGACTTCTCTCTCTCTCGACTTCTCTCTCTCGACTTCTCTCTCTCTCCCTCTCGCTCTCTCGACTTCTCTCTCTCTCTTGACTTCTCTCACTCTCTCTCTCTCTCTCTCTCGACTTTCTCTCTCTCTCTCTCTTGACTTCCCTCTCTCTCTCTCTCTTGACTTCTCGCGCGCTCTCACTCTCTATCTCTCGACTTCTCTCTTTCTCTCTCTCTCTCTCGACTTCTCTCTCTCTCTCGCTCGACTTCTCTCTATCTGCCTCACTCTCTCTCTCTCTCTCTCTCTCTGGACTTCTCTCTCTCTCTCTGTCTCTCTCTAACGACTTCTCTTTCTCTCTCTGTCTCTGTCTCTCTCTCGACTTCTCTCTCTCTCTGTCAAGACTTCTCTCTCTGTCTCTCTCTCGACTTATCTCTCTCTCTCTCTCGACTTCTCTCTCTCGATTTCTTTCTCTCTCGACTTCTTCTCTCTCTCTCTCTCTTCCTCTCTGTCGACTTCTCTCGCTCTCTTTCACGACTCCTCTCTCTCTCTCTCGACTTCTCTCTCTCTCTCGACTTCTCTCTCTCTCGACCTCTCTCTCACTCTCTCGACCTCTCTCTCTCGACTTCTCTCTCACTCTATCTCTCTCTCGACTTTTCTCTCTCTCTCTCTCTCTCTCTCTCTCGACCTCTCGACTTCTCTCTCTCTCGACTTCTCTCTCTCTCTCTCTCTCAACTTCTCTCTCTCTCTCTCTCAACTTCTCTCTCTCTCTCTCTTGACTTCTCCCTCTCTCTCTCTCTCCCTCTTTCTCGGCTTCTCTCTCTCTCTCTCTCTCGACTTCTCTCTCTCTCTCGCTCGACTTCTCTCTCTCTCTCGCTCGACTTCTCTCTATCTGCCTCGCTCTCTCTCTCTCTCTCTCTGGACTTCTCTCTCTCTCTCTGTCTCTCTCTAACGACTTCTCTTTCTCTCTCTGTCTCTGTCTCTCTCTCGACTTCTCTCTCTCTCTGTCAAGACTTCTCTCTCTGTCGCTCTCTCGACTTCTCTCTCTCGCTCTCTCTCTCTCGACTTCTGTCTCTCTCTCTCTCGATTTCTTTCTCTCTCAACTTCTCTCTCTCTCTCTCTGTCTCTTTCTCTCTGTCGACTTCTCTCGCTCTCTTTCTCGACTCCTCTCTCTCTCTCTCTATCAACTTCTCTCTCTCTCTCGACTTTCTCTCTCTCTCTCTCTCTCGACAGCTCTCTCTCTCTCTCGACTTCTCTCTTTCTCTCTCTCTCTCCCTCTCTCGACTTCTCTATCTCTCTCTGACTCTCTCTCGACTTCTCTCTCTCTTTCGCTCTCTCGACTCCTCTCTCTCTCTCTCTCGACTTCTCTCACTATCTCCCTCTCTCTCTCTCTCGAATTCTCTCTCACCCTGTCTCTCTCTCACCTTCTCTCTCTCTCTCCCTCTCTCTCTCTCTCTCTCTCTCGACTTCTCCCTCTCTCTCTCTCTCCCTCTCTCTCTCTCGACTTCTCTCTCTCTCTCGACTTCTCTCTCTCTCGCTCGACTTCTCTCTATCTGCCTCTCTCACTCACTCACTCTCTCTGGACTTCTCTCGCTCTCTCTGTCTCTATCTAACGACTTCTCTTTCTCTCTCTGTCTCTGTCTCTGTCTCTCTCTCGACTTCTCTCTCTCTCTCTTTCAAGACTTTTCTCTCTCTCTCTCTCAACTTTTCTCTCTCTCTCTCTCTCTCTCTCTCGACTTCTCTCGCTCTCTTTCTCGACTCCTCTCTCTCTCGACTTCTCTCTCCCTCTCGCTCTCTCGAATTCTCTCTCTCTCTCCCAAGACTTCTTTCTCAATCTCTCGACTTCTCTCTCTCTTGACTTCTCTCACTCACTCTCTCTCTCGACTTTCTCTCTCTCTCTCTCTTGACTTCTCTCTCTCTCTCTCTCTCTTGACTTCCCTCTCTCTCTCTCTCTTGACTTCTCGCGCGCTCTCACTCTCTATCTCTCGACTTCTCTCTTTCTCTCTCTCTCTCGCTCTCTCTCTCGACTTCTCTCTCTCTCTCTCTCTCTCTCTCTCGACTTCTCCCTCTCTCTCTCTCTCCTTCTCTCTCTTGACTTCTCTCTTGACTTCTCTCTCTCTCTCTCTCTCGACTTCTCTCTCTCTCTCTCTCTCTCGACTTCTCTCGCTCACTCTCTCGATTTCTGTCTCTCTCTCGACTTCTCTCTCTCTCTCTCTGTATCTTTCTCTCTCGACTTCTCTCGCTCTCTTTCTCGACTCCTCTCTCTCTCTATCGACTTCTCTCTCTCTCTCGACTTCCCTCTCTTGACTTCTCTCTCTCTCCCTCTCACTCTCTCTCTCTCTCTCGAATTCTCTCTCTCTCTCTCTCTCGCGAGACTTCTTTCTCAATCTCTCAACTTCTCTCTCTCTCTCTCGACTTCTCTCACTCTCTCTCTCTCTCTCGACTTTCTCTCTCTCTCGACTTCCCTCTCTCTCTCTCTCTCTCGACTTTCTCTCTCTTGACTTCTCTCAATCTTTCTCTTGACTTTTCTCTCTCTCCCTATCTCTCTCTCTCAATCTCTCTTTCTCTCTATCTCTCGACTTCCCTCTCTCTCTCTCTCGACTTCTCGCGTGCTCTCTCTCTCTTTCTATCTCTCTCCTTCTCTCTTTCTCTCTCTCTCTCGACTTCTCTATCTCTCTCTCTCGACTTCGCCCTCTCTCTCCTTCTCTCTCTCTCGACTTCTCTCTCTCTCTCCCAAGCCTTCTTTCTCAATCTCTCGACTTCTCTCTCTCTCTTGACTTCTCTCACTCTCTCTCTCTCTCTCGACTTTCTCTCTCTCTCTCTCTCTTGACTTCCCTCTCTCTCTCTCTCTTGACTTCCCTCTCTCTCTTGACTTCTCGCGCGCTCTCACTCTCTATCTCTCGACTTCTCTCTCTCTCTCTCTATCTCTCGACTTCTCTCTCTCTCTCTCTCGACTTCTCTCTCTCTCTCCCTTGACTTCTCCCTCTCTCTCTCTCCCTCCCTCTCTCTCTCTCTCGACTTCTCTCTATCTGCCTCACTCTCTCTCTCTCTCTCTCTCTCTCTCTCTGGACTTCTCTCTCTCTCTCTGTCTCTCTCTAACGACTTCTCTTTCTCTGTCTGTCTCTGTCTCTCTCTCGACTTCTCTCTCTCTCTGTCAAGACTTCCCTCTCTGTCTCTCTCTCGACTTATCTCTCTCTCTCTCTCGACTTCTCGCTCTCTCTCTCTCGATTTCTTTCTCTCTCGACTTCTCTCTCTCTCTCTCTCTGTCTCTTCCTCTCTGTCGACTTCTCTCGCTCTCTTTCACGACTCCTCTCTCTCTCTATCGACTTCTCTCTCTCTCTTGACTTCTCTCTCTCGACTTCTCTCTCTCTCGACTTCTCTCTCTCACTCTCTCGACTTCTCTCTCTCTCTCGACTTCTCTCACTATCTCCCTCTCTCTCTCTCTCTCGAATTCTCTCTCACCCTGTCTCTCTCTCACCTTCTCTGTCTCTCTCTCTTGACTTCTCTTTCTCTCTCTCTCTCTCTCTCTCTCGACTGCTCGCTCTCACGCTCTCTCTCTCGACTTCTCTATCTATCTCTCTCTCTCTCTCTCGACTTCTCTCTCTCTTTTGCTCTCTCGACTTCTCTCTCTCTCTCTCGACTTCTCTCTCTCTCTCGCTCTTTCGCTCTCGACTTCTCTCCCTCTCTCTCGACTTCTCTTCCTCTCTCGACTTCTCTTTCTCTCTCTCCATCTCTCTCTCTCTACTTCTCTCTCTCTCTCTGTTGACTTTACTGTCTCTCTCTGTCTCTGTCTCTCTCTCAACTTCTCTCTCTCGCTCTCTCTCGACTTCTCTCTCTCTCTCTATCTCTCTTGACTTCTCTCTTTCTCTCTCTCTCAACTTTTCTTTCTCTCTCTCTCTCGACTGCTCCCTCTCACAATAACTCCTTCGACTTTTCTCTCTCTCCCTCTCTCTCTCGACTTCTCTCTCTCTCGACTTCTCTCTCTCTCGACTTCCAACTCTCTCGACTTCCCACTCTCTCTCTCCCTTGACATCTCGCCCTCTCTCTCTCTATCTCTCGACGACTTTCTTTCTCTCTCTCTGTCGACTTCTCTCTCTCTCTCTCTTGACTTCTCCGCCTCTCTGCCTCTCTCTCTCTCTCTCTCGACTTCTCTCTCTCTCTCTCGCTCGACTTCTCTCTATCTGCCTCTCTCTCTCTCTCTCTCTCTCTCTCTGGACTTCTCTCTCTCTCTCTAACGACTTCTCTTTCTCTCTCTGTCTCTGTCTCTCTCTCGACTTCTCTCTCTCTCACTCTGTCAAGACTTCTCTCTCTGTCTCTCTCTCGACTTCTCTCTCTCTCTCGACTTGTCTCTATCTCTCTCTCTTTCGATTTCTGTGTCTCTCTCGCTCTGTCTCTTTCTCACTCTCGAGTTCTCTCGCTCTCTTTCTCGACTTCTCTCTCTCTCTCGACTTCTCTCTCTCTCTTGACTTCTCTCTCTCGACTTCTCTCTCTCTCTCTCCCTCTCGCTCTCTCTCGACTCCTCTCTCTCTCTCGACTTCTCTCTCTCTCTCGACTTCCCTCTCTTGACTTCTCTCTCTCTCCCTCTCACTCTCTCTCTCTCTCTCTCGAATTCTCTCTCTCTCTCGCGAGACTTCTTTCTCAATCTCTCAACTTCTCTCTCTCTCTCTCGACTTCTCTCACTCTCTCTCTCTCTCTCGACTTTCTCTCTCTCTCGACTTCCCTCTCTCTCTCGACTTCCCTCTCTCTCTCGACTTCCCTCTCTCTCTCTCTCTCTCTCTCTCTCGACTTTCTCTCTCTCTCTCTCTTGACTTCTCTCAATCTTTCTCTCGACTTTTCTCTCTCTCCCTCTCTCTTTCTCTCAATCTCTCTTTCTCTCTATCTCTCGACTACCCTCTCTCTCTCTCTCGACTTCTCGCGTGCTCTCTCTCTCTTTCTATCTCTCGACTTCTCTCTTTCTCTCTCTCTCTCGACTTCTCTATCTCTCTCTCTCGACTTCGCCCTCTCTCTCCTTCTCTCTCTCGACTTCTCTCTCTCTCTCTCTTGACTTCTCTCAATCTTTCTCTCGACTTTTCTCTCTCCCTCTCTCTCTCAATCTCTCTTTCTCTATCTCTCGACTTCTCTCTCTCTCTCTCTCTCTCGACCTCTCTCTCTATCTCTCTCTCTCGACTTCTCGCGTGCTCTCTCTCTCGACTTCTCGCGTGCTCTCTCTCTCTTTCTATCTCTCGATTTCTCTCTCTCTCGACTTCTCTCTCTCTCTACTTCTCTCTCTCTCTACTTCTCTCTCTCGCTCGACTTCTCTCTATCTGCCACCCTCTCTCTCTCTCTCTGGACTTCTCTCTCTCTCTGTCTCTCTCTAACGACTTCTCTTTTTCTCTCTCTCGACTTCTTTCAATCTCTCTCTCGACTTTTCTCTCTCTCCCTCTCTCTCTCAATCTCTCTTTCTCTCTATCTCTCGACTTCTCTCTCTCTCTCTCTCGACTTCTCTCTCTCTATCTCTCTCTCTCGACTTCCCTCTCTCTCTCTCTCGACTTCTCGCGTGCTCTCTCTCTCTTTCTATCTCTCGACTTCTCTCTTTCGACTTCTCTATCTCTCTCTCTCGACTTCGCCCTCTCTCTCCTTCTCTCTCTCTCGACTTCTCTCTCTCTCTACTTCTCTCTCTCTCGCTCGACTTCTCTCTATCTGCCACTCTCTCTCTCTCTCTCTCTGGACTTCTCTCTCTCTCTGTCTCTCTCTAACGACTTCTCTTTTTCTCTCTGTCTCTGTCTCTCTCTCTCGACTTCTCTCTCTCTCTCTGTCAAGACTTCTCTCTCTCTCTCTCGACTTCTCTCTCTTTCTCTCTCTATTTCTCTCGACTTCTCTCTCTCTCTCTCGAATTCTGTCTCTCTCTCGACTTCTCTCTCTCTCTCTCTGTCTCATTCTCTCTCTCGACTTCTCTCATTCTCGACTCCTCTCTCTCTCTATCGACTTCTCTCTCTCTCGACTTCTATCTCGCTCCCTCTCGCTCTCTCTCTCTCGAATTCTATTTCTCTCTCTCGAGACTTGTTTCTCAATCTCTCGACTTCTCTCGCTCTCTCTCTCAACTTCTCTCACTCTCTCTCTCTCTTGACTTTCTCTCTCTCTGTCTCTCGACTTCTCTCTCTCGACTTTTCTCTCTCTCTCTCTCTCTCTTGACCTCTCAACTTCTCTCTTTCTCTCTCTCTCTCTTGACCTCTCTCTCTCTCTCTCTCGACTTCCCTTTCTCTCTCTCCCTTGACATCTCGCGCACTCTCTCTCTCTCTCTATCTCTCGACTTCCCTCTTTCTCTCTCTCTCTCTCGACTACTCTCTCGCTCTCTCTCTCTTGACTTCTCCCTCTCTCTCTCTCCCTCCCTCTCTCTCTCTCGACTTCTCTCTCTCTCTCTCGACTTCTCTCTTTCTCTCGCTCGACTTCTCTCTCTCTCGACTTCCCACTCTCTCGACTTCCCACACTCTCTCTCCCTTGACATCTCGCCCTCTCTCTCTCTATCTCTCGACTTCTTTCTTTCTCTCTCTCTGTCGACTTCTCTCTCTCTTGACTTCTCCGCCTCTCTCTCTCTCTCTCACGACTTCTCTCTCTCTCTCTCGCTCGACTTCTCTCTATCTGCCACTCTCTCTCTCTCTCTCTCTCTCTCTCTCTCTGGACTTCTCTCTCTCTCTGTCTCTCTCTAACGACTTCTCTTTTTCTCTCTGTCTCTGTCTCTCTCTCGACTTCTCTCTCTCTCTCTCTGTCAAGACTTCTCTCTCTCTCTCTCGACTTCTCTCTCTTTCTCTCTCTATTACTCTCGACTTCTCTCTCTCTCTCTCTCGAATTCTGTCTCTCTCTCTCTCTCTCTCTCTGTCTCATTCTCTCTCGACTTCTCTCATTCTCGACTCCTCTCTCTCTATCGACTTCTCTCTCTCTCGACTTCTCTCTCGCTCCCTCTCGCTCTCTCACTCTCGAATTCTATTTCTCTCTCTCGAGACTTGTTTCTCAATCTCTCGACTCCTCTCGCTCTCTCTCTCAACTTCTCTCACTCTCTCTCTCTTGACTTTCTCTCTCTCTGTCTCTCGACTTCTCTCTCTCTCTATCTCTCTCTCGACTTTTCTCTCTCTCTCTCTCTCTCTTGACCTCTCGACTTCTCTCTTTCTCTCTCTCTCTCTTGACCTCTCTCTCTCGACTTCCCTTTCTCTCTCTCCCTTGACATCTCGCGCACTCTCTCTCTCTCTCTATCTCTCGACTTCTCTCTTTCTCTCTCTCTCTCTCGACTTCTCTCTCTCTCTCTCTTGACTTCTCCCTCTCTCTCTCTCCCTCCCTCTCTCTCTCTCGACTTCTCTCTCTCTCTCTCGACTTCTCTCTTTCTCTCGCTCGACTTCTCTCTATCTGCCTCACTCTCTCTCTCTCTCTCTCTCTCTCTGGACTTCTCTCTCTCTCTCTGTCTCTCTCTAACGACTTCTCTTTCTCTCTCTGTCTCTGTCTCTCTCTCGACTTCTCTCTCTCTCTGTCAAGACTTCTCTCTCTGTCTCTCTCTCGACTTATCTCTCTCTCTCTTGACTTCTCCCTCTCTCTCTCTCTCTCCCTCTCTCTCTCGGCTTCTCTCTCTCTCTCGACTTCTCTCTCTCTCTCGCTCGACTTCTCTCTCTCTCAACTTCTCTCTCTCGACTTCTCTCTCTCACTCTCTCTCTCGACTTCTCTCTCTCACTCTCTCTCTCGACTTCTCTCTCTCGACAGCTCTCTCTCTCTCTCGACTTCTCTCGTTCTCTCTCTCTCTCTCTCGACTTTCTCCCTCTCTCTCTCGACTTCCCTCTCTCTCTCTCTCGACTTTCTCTCTCTCTCTCTCTTGACTTCTCTCAATCTTTCTCTCGACTTTTCTCTCTCTCCCTCTCTCTCTCTCTCTCAATCTCTCTTTCTCTCTATCTCTCGACTTTTCTCTCTCTCTCTCTCTCGACTTCTCGCGTGCTCTCTCTCTCTTTCTATCTCTCGACTTCTCTCTTTCTCTCTCTCTCTCGACTTCTCTCTCTCTCTCGACTTCTCTATCTCTCTCTCTCGACTTCGCTCTCTCTCTCTCCTTCTCTCTCTCTCGACTTCTCTCTCTCGCTCGACTTCTCTCTATCTGCCACCCTCTCTCTCTCTCTCTGGACTTCTCTCTCACTCTGTCTCTCTCTAACGACTTCTCTTTTTCTCTCTGTCTCTGTCTCTCTCTCGACTTCTCTCAATCTCTCTCTCGACTTTTCTCTCTCTCCCTCTCTCTCTCTCTCTCAATCTCTCTTTCTCTCTATCTCTCGACTTCTCTCTCTCTCTCTCTCGACTTCTCTCTCTCTATCTCTCTCTCTCGACTTCCCTCTCTCTCTCTCTCGACTTCTCGCGTGCTCTTTCTCTCTTTCTATCTCTCGACTTCTCTCTTTCTCTCTCTCTCTCGACTTCTCTATCTCTCTCTCTCGACTTCGCCCTCTCTCTCCTTCTCTCTCTCTCGACTTCTCTCTCTCGCTCGACTTCTCTCTATCTGCCACTCTCTCTCTCTCTCTCTCTGGACTTCTCTCTCTCTCTGTCTCTCTCTAACGACTTCTCTTTTTGTCTCTGTCTCTGTCTCTCTCTCGACTTCTCTCTCTCTCTCTGTCAAGACTTCTCTCTCTCTCTCTCTCTCTCTCTCTCGACTTCTCGCTCTTTCTCTCTCTATTTCTCTCGACTTCTCTCTCTCTCTCTCTCTCGAATTCTGTCTCTCTCTCGACTTCTCTCTCTTTCTCTCTCTGTCTCATTCTCTCTCTCGACTTCTCTCGTTCTCGACTCCTCTCTCTCTCTATCGACTTCTCTCTCTCTCGACTTCTCTCTCGCTCTCTCTCTCTCGAATTCTATTTCTCTCTCTCGAGACTTGTTTCTCAATCTCTCGACTTCTCTCGCTCTCTCTCTCAACTTCTCTCACTCTCTCTCTCTCGACTTTCTCTCTCTCTGTCTCTCGACTTCTCTCTCTCTATCTCTCTCTCGACTTTTCTCTCTCTCTCTCTCTTGACCTCTCGACTTCTCTCTTTCTCTCTCTCTCTCTTGACCTCTCTCTCTCTCTCTCGACTTCCCTTTCTCTCTCTCCCTTGACATCTCGCGCCCTCTCTCTCTCTCTCTCTATCTCTCGACTTCTCTCTCTCTCTCGACTTCTCTCTCTCTCTCTCTTGACTTCTCCCTCTCTCTCTCTCCCTCCCTCTCTCTCTCTCGACTTCTCTCTCTCTCTCTCGACTTCTCTCTTTCTCTCGCTCGACTTCTCTCTATCTGCCTCACTCTCTCTCTCTGGACTTCTCTCTCTCTCTGGACTTCTCTTTCTCTCTCTCTCTCTGTCTCTCTCTAACGACTTCTCTTTCTCTCTCTGTCTCTCTCTCGACTTCTCTCTCTCTCTGTCAAGACTTCTCTCTCTGTCTCTCTCTCGACTTATCTCTCTCTCTCTCTCGACTACTCGCTCTCTCTCGATTTCTTTCTCTCTCGACTTCTCTCTCTCTCTCTCTCTCTCTGTCTCTTCCTCTCTGTCGACTTCTCTCGCTCTCTTTCACGACTCCTCTCTCTATCGACTTCTCTCTCTCTCTCGACTTCTCTCTCTCGACTTCTCTCTCTCACTCTCTCGACTTCTCTCTCTCACTCTCTCGACTTCTCTCTCTCTCTCGACTTCTCTCTCACTCTCTCTCTCTCGACTTTTCTCTCTCTCTCGACCTCTCGACTTCTCTCTCTCTCGACTTCTCTCTCTCTCTCTCTCTCTCGACTTCTCTCTCTCTCTCTCTCGACTTCCCTTTCTCTCTCTCCCTTGACATCTCGCGCTCTCTCTCTCTCTCTCTATCTCTCGACTTCTCTCTTTCTCTCTCTCTCTCAACTTCTCTCTCTCTCTCTCTCTTGACTTCTCCCTCTCTCTCAGCTTCTCTCTCTCTCTCGACTTCTCTCTCTCGCTCGACTTCTCTCTATCTGCCTCTCTCTCTCTCTCTCTCTCTGGACTTCTCTCTCTCTCTCTGTCTCTCTCTAACGACTTCTCTTTCTCTCTCTGTCTCTGTCTCTCTCTCTCGACTTCTCTCTCTCTCGACTTCTCTCTCTCTCTGTCAAGACTTCTCTCTCTGTCTCTCTCTCGACTTCTCTCTCTCTCTCTCTCTCTCTCTCGACAGCTCTCTCTCTCTCGATTTCTTTCTCTCTCAACTTCTCTCTCTCTCTGTCTCTTTCTCTCTGTCGACTTCTCTCGCTCTCTTTCTCGACTCCTCTCTCTCTATCGACCTCTCTCTCTCTCTCGACTTCTCTCTCTCGACTTCTCTCTCTCTCTCTCTCTCTCGACTTCTCTCTCTCTCTCTCTCTCTCGACAGCTCTCTCTCTCTCTCGACTTCTCTCTTTCTCTCTCTCTCTCCCTCTCTCGACTTCTCTATCTCTCTCTGACTCTCTCTCTGACTCTCGACTTCTCTCTCTCTTTCGCGATCTCTCTCTGACTCTCTCTCTCTCTCTCGACTTCTCTCACTATCTCCCTCTCTCTCTCTCTCTCTCGAATTCTCTCTCACCCTGTCTCTCTCTCACCTTCTCTGTCTCTCTCTCTCGACTTCTCTTTCTCTCTCTCTCTCTCGACTGCTCGCTCTCACGCTCTCTCTCTCGACTTCTCTATCTCTCTCTCTCTCTCTCTCTCTCTCTCTCGACTTCTCTCTCTCTTTTGCTCTCTCGACTTCACTCTCTCTCTCTCTCTCGACTTCTCTCTCTCTCTCTCGCTCTTTCGCACTCGACTTCTCTCCCTCTCTCTCGACTTCTCTCCCTCTCTCGACTTCTCTTTCTCTCTCTCCATCTCTCTCTCTACTTCTCTCTCTCTCTCTCTGTTGACTTTACTGTCTCTCTCTGTCTCTGTCTCTCTCTCAACTTCTCTCTCTCTTTCTCTCGACTTCTCTCTCTCTCTCTCTCTCTCTCTCGACTTCTCTCTCTTTCTCTCTCTTTCTCTCTCTCTCTCTCTCTTTCTCTCTCTTTCTCTCTCTCTCTCTCTCAACTTTTCTTTCTCTCTCTCTCTCGACTTCTTTCTCTCTCTAGAGAGAGAGACTGAGACGCGCTACTGTTGCGTCACGAGATCGACACAGTGAATGTGACTTCTTCGTCTATATGAAGGTTCCTCAATAAAAGGGCTTTAAAATCCCCGCCCACTCCCACCAGGTGACAGAAGCAGCGCTCACCTGCCAGTCACCATCCGTTGCTTTGTTAAACTTTTGTGTTGCTATCACAGGAAAGCATCATTAATTAACCCGTCACCTTCTTTTGCACAATGAAACAAATACTAATTGAGGCAGAGTCGACACTTCAATCATTTTTTTCTGTGCTTTGCATAGAAACATAGAAAATAGATGCAGGAGTAGGTCATTCGGCCCTTCGAGCCTGCACCGCCATTCAATAAGATCATGGCTGATCATTCCCTCAGTACCCCTTTCATGCCTGCTCTCCATACCCCTTGATCCCTATAGCCAGAAGGGCCAAATTGAATATACCTAACAAACTGGCAGCAACAACTTTCTGTGGTAGAGAATTCCACAGCTTCACAACCCTCTGAGTGAGTAAGTTTCTCCTCATCTCGGTCCTAAATGGCTTACACCTTATCCTTAGACTGTGACCCCTGATTCTGGACTTCCCCAACATCGGGAACATTCTTCCTGCATCTAATCTGTCCAATCCCGTCAGAATTTTATATGTTTCGATGAGATCCCCTCTCATTCTTCTAAATTCCAGTGAATATAAGCCTAGTCGATCTAGTCTTTCCACATATGTCAGTCCTGCCATCCCGGAAATCAGTCTGGTGAACCTTCGCTGCACTCCCTCAATAGCAAGAATGTCCTTCCTCAGATTAGGAGACCAAAACTGCACACAATATTCCAGGTGTGGCCTCACCAAGGCCCTGTACAACTGCAGTAAAAACTCCCTGCTCCTATACTCAAATCCCCTCGCTATGAAGGCCAACATGCCATTTGCCTTCTTCACCACCTGCTGTACCTGCATGCCAACTTTCAATGACTGATGCACCATGACACCCAAGTTTCGTTGCACCTCCCCTTTTCCTAATCTTTCACCATTCAGATAATATTCTGCCTTCCTGTTTTTGCCACCAAAGTGGATAACCTCAAATTTATCTACATTATACTGCATCTGCCATGCATTTTCCCACTCACCTAACCTGTCCAAGTTACCCTGCAGCCTTTTAGCATCCTCCTCACAGCTCACACTGCCATCCAGCTTAGTGTCATCTGCAAACTTGGAGATATTACATTCAATTCCTTCATCTAAATTATAAATGTATATAGTAAATAGCTGGGTTCCCAGCACTGAACCTTTCAGTATCCCACTAGTCACTTCCTGCCATTCTGAAAAGGACCCGTTTATTGTGACTCTTTGCTTCCTGTCTGCCAACCAGTGCTCTACCCACGTCAATACATTATACCCAATACCATGTGCTTTAATTTTATACACTAATCTCTTGTGTGGGACTAAGTCAAAAGCCTTTTGAATGTCCAAATACACCACATCCAGTTGTTCTCCCTTGTCCACTCCACTAGTTACATCCTCAAAATTTCTAGACGATTTGTCAAGCATGATTTCCCTTTCATAAATCCATGCTGACTTGGACCGATCCTGTCACTGCTTTCCAAATGCGCTGCTATTTCATCTTTAATAATTGATTCCAACATTTTCCCCACTACCGATGTCAGGCTGACCGGTCTATAATCCCCTGATTTCTCTCTCCCTCCTTTTTTAAAAAGTCGGGTTACATTAGCTACCCTCCAAACCATAGGAACTGGTCCAGAGTCTATAAAATGTTAGAAAATGATCACTAATGCATCCACTATTTCGAGGGCCTCTTCCTTCAGTACTCTCGGATGCAGACTATCGGGCCCCGGGATTTTATCAGCCTTCAATCCCATCAACTTCCCTAACACAATTTCCTGATTAATAAGGATTTCCTTCAGATCCTTATTCTTGCTAGACCCTCGGCCCCCTAGTATTTCCAGAAGGTTATTTGTGTCTTCCTTAGTGAAGACAGAACCAAAGTATTTATTCAATTGGTCCGCCATTTCTTTGTGCGCCATTATAAATTCACCTGATTCTGATTGCAACGGACCTACATTTGTCTTAACTAATCTTTTTCTCTTTACATATCTATAGAAGCTTTTGCAGTCAGTTTTTATGTTCCCTGCAAGCTTCCTCTCATACTCTATTTTCCCCCTCCTAATTCAACCCTTTGTTCTCCTCTGCTGAATTCTAAATTTCTCCCAGTCCTCAGGTTTGCTGCTTTTTCTGTCCAATTTATATGCCTCTTCCTTGGATTTAACACCATCCCTAATTTCCCTTGTTAGCCACGGTTGAGTCACCTTCCCCATTTTATTTTTACGCCAGACAGGGATGTACAATTGTTGAAATTCATCCATGTGATCTTTAAATGTCTGAAATTGCCTATCCACCATCAACCCTTTAAGTATCATTCACCAGTCTATCCTAGCCAATTCACCTCTCATACCACTGAAGTTTCCTTTCTTTAAGTTCAGGACCCAAGTCTCTGAATTAACTGTGTCACTCTCCATCTTAATGAAGAATTCTACCATATTATGGTCACTCTTCCCCAAGGGGCCTCGATAAAAGATGCTAATTAATCCTCTCTCATTACACAACACCCAGTCTAGGATGGCCAGCTCTCTAGTTGGTTCCTCGATATATTGGTCCAGAAAACCATCCCTTATACACTCAAGGAAATCCTCCTCAGCCGTATTCTACCAGTTGGTTAGCCCAATCTATATGTAGTTTAAAGCCACCCAGGATAACTGCTGTACCTAATTTCCTGTTTGATGCCATCCCCAACCTCACTACTTCTGTTTGGTGGTCTGTACACAACTCCCACTAGCGTTTTCTGCCCTTTGGTGTTCCGCAGCTCTACCCATACAGATTCCACATCATCCAAGCTAATGTCCTTTCTTACTATTGCGTTAATCTCCTCTTTAACCAGTAATGCTACCCCACCTCCTTTTCCTTTCTGTCTATCCTTCCTGTATATTGAATACCCCTGGATGTTGAGTTCCCAGCCTTGGTCACCCTGGAGCCATGGCTCCGTAATCACAATTACATCATATCTGTTAACATCTATCTGCGCAGTTAACTTATCCACCTTATTACGAATGCTCCTCGTATTGAGACACAGAGCCTTCAGACTTGATTTTTTAACACACTTTGTCCTTTTAGAATTATGTTGTAATGTGGCCCTTTTT
The DNA here is from genome assembly GCF_044704955.1 of Pristiophorus japonicus. NCBI lineage: Eukaryota > Metazoa > Chordata > Chondrichthyes > Pristiophoridae > Pristiophorus > Pristiophorus japonicus. Next base: position 52,217,326 of record NC_091993.1, read on the forward strand.
GATTTTCCTTTGATTTCTCTGCCCTCCACTTTTCCTTATCTCCTTTCTACCTTTTGCTTCTGCCCCCATCTTACTTCCCACTGTATCATTGCATAGATTCCCATCCCCCTGCCATGTTAGTTTAACTCCTCCCCAACAGCACAAGCAAACACTCCCTCTAGGACATCAGTTCTTGTCCTGCCCAGGTGCAGACCGTCTAGTTTGTACTGGTCCCACGTCCCCCAGAACCGGTTCCAATGTCCCAGGAATTTGAATCCCTCCCTCATGCAACATTCCTCAAGTCACGTATTCATCCTAACTATCCTGCTATTTCTACTCTGACTTGCACATGGCACTGGTAGCAATCCTGAGATAACAACCTTTGAGGTCCTGCTTTTTAATTTAACTCCAAGCTCCCTAAATTCAGCTTGTAGGACCTCATCCCGTTTTTTTTACCTATATCGTTGGTGCCTAAACTGCTAAACCATATACATTTAACACACAGTATTTTAGGAGTCTGGTTCAACATTTTCATTGTTGATGACACCAGGAATCTGGGACAAATGTTATCAAATTTAACAGCACCGGTTATTTCTACCGTGCACGGAAAATAGAATCAGTAGTGAAGATAAAATCCCACCGTGCTCATTTTCAGATTCAACGCAATAAGATTTCAAATAAAGTGAAATAATTTTACAGTGAAAAGATTTGGAAGTGTTACTTGTATTTGTGTCTTTAATTAAACTTTGTGGCATCTGACTCCCGTTCATGCCTCTGCTGAATAAGAATGGAGGGTTTGACATTGACCAGACTGCACTGCCCCTGATATTTGTGAGCTCATCCTTTATATTCAGTAGTTTCTTGCTCTTTGATGGGCTGCAGTGTAGCGGATATCACGTTGGCCTCGCACGCGAAAGGTCCCCGGTGGATCTGTTTTCTCTCACTGAAAGTTATCTATTTATTGAAGTGAAATAAAGAGCAATTAAGGAATAAGGGAGCCCTTTTGCCAGGAGAATAACTAGCAAATAAAAACAGCAAATGCTGGAAATCTCAGCAGGTCAGGCAGCATTTGCCAGAAGACGAAACTCGCCTCCGATTGTTCATCCATTTTTAAATTTAAATATAATGTTTCTGCCCGGGATCTTTTCACGTGTAAAGCGAACGTGATAACCCTTACACTACGTGAACCTCTGGCACAGCTCCAACAGAGGGGAGCTGACCAGTGAGCTCCCTCTGTGCTGATCACCACTGATTTTTAATGTTGAAACAAGTCATCCTCGACTCCGGGGATTACCTAAGAAGAGAGGAGGATTAGGAATCACTAAAAGCTCTCAATCCTTCTCCTCCGCTGCCCTTTACAGAAATGTCACGGATCACCGTGTTCACTTTCACATCCTCACAGTAGGGCCACAGAGGCTCCTACCGTCTCCTGGCGATCAGCGAACTCACCCAGGTTGTAAAATTAAACCCGGAACACGTGTCCCGCAAAGGGCAGGAGAAACAAGAGAACCTGTAAGATCGGTCCATAACAGAACGTAATGGGGTTATTCATGGTGATTTCAGCAATTACTAATAGTCTCACAGACCTCAATTATTGTTATTTGATGAATTGATTGAGTATCGTTACCAGGTTAGTGCGCTGGATCTGAACCCCTCGACCACCAGAGAACAACTACCATACTTGTAGATATATTTATATATATTTATATATGAACCTGAATATCAACGGCTAGCTGCCTGGACCTCGTGGAGCAACGGTCGTGCATCTAACTTTGAGTGAGAGAAATTGTTCGACAGTGACGCCCATTTGATCTTTTGCTCCCTTTTAAACACATAAAATGAGGTCGGGGGAATAAATACAGAAAACAAAGCAGAGGGATACAGACAAGAGGTAGAGAGAAGGGGAAATACTGTCCTCCAGCCAAATTTAATGCAGGAACCCCTCTGCTGCGCTCGGGGTGGCCACCCTCAACCTGGATACACTAATGTCCCAACAGCTCATTGACTGTTGGGGTGGGACCGTGCGGTGCTTCAGAAGACAGGTCGAAAAGGCAAAGTCTCAAGTGCTCCTCCTACCAAGAAAAGCAACACACAAAAAATGCTTTTATAATGGTTACACCTTATCGTCCTGTTTGTGAAACATTCAGCTAGTTGGTTTAGGGGTATTATTCTTGCTTCAGGTTGCTAATGTAAATTAGCGAGAGGTCGAGGGTTCAAATCCCGAAAGAGCTGTCATTTTGCCGCGAATTTTGAAATTGCACAGAACTTTTGCAAAGAAGGACTTGCATTTCTGCAGTGTCTGTCAGGAACTCATGACGCCCCAAAGCACTTTACAGCCGTTGAGTTATGTTTGGAGTGTTGTCGTGTGGGGAAAGATGTGCCCAAATCACCCCACACAAACCTCAACTCTTTGTGAAGGAGTTTGGTGCAAATAATCAGGTGCCTCAGGGACTTGGACTTTCTTTGAATGAGTTCTGCTTATATCTGCATTCAAGTTTGAAACAGCAACTGGGCTTCCACCTCACGGGAGCAGCGTGTAGCGGTTAGCGAGTAGGTGACGAGGTTTGGGGTTAATGGATGTCACTTTCAATCTTTGAAATTTCATCAAGCAAAGAAACGGTGAATCCAACTGTCCCTGTAAGCATTTTGTTGGCGTTTAATCACAGGAATATCCACAGTCAGGAGCTGAAAAGGAATTAAAACCTAATACCGGCTTCGGGACAATCAGAATCCTTCGTCAAGGCTGGAAGGTAGATCACACCGGTTGCAAGAGAGCTGGTTGGTGGTGACATGGAAGTGTCTGCAGTGTGCGGGACCAGACTGCTTCCATGCATCCACAATGAATGTCCCACCCTTTATTTGTGAAAAGTACAACTGAGAGTGGACAAGTTCCATCCCGGTCGGAGCAATCTGAAGCTTTAACTAACTGACACCCTGGTTTTGGATGTTTGAAAGGTGGGTTTCCATCTGTGGCACAATGGGTTAGTGTGTTCGGCTGTTAATCGAAAGGTTCGTGGTTTAAATCCACCCAGGGACGAAGCCTTTAACTGTTTTTCCCCGAGGATTCTTTGCCGCACAGTTCCAGGTTGTCATTGTGCGTTTTGGCTGCACAAATATATTCCGCATACATTGCCAGCTGTGCTGTTATCCAGTGAGTTCCTACTCCAATACTTTTATGAGCATTCAGTTCAAGTAAAACGATTACAATTTTTTTACATGGATCATGTTCCTCCATCCAACCCACTAGAAATAAATTAAGTTATGTGTTTAAAGAAACAGTGGAAATTGATTCTATTGATACATATATAGAACTGGAACTTCGGTCTCAATTGTTCCTCCTATCAAGAATAGGCACACACACAATCAATGGTTTTACAACTGAGTCACAAACACTTACAATTTTAAACCATTCTCATAAATTACAACATGTAAAGAGAAAATGAATGATAGAAGATACCACTGCCCCTCAGTAACTATAATATTATTTCTTTCATTCTGCAAAAGCTTATCGGTTAATTAACGGTGATTAAATGAATTCTTATTTTTTCACATTAGCTGCATGTCATCAATTTCATGAGGTTTTGAATTTAAAAAGTTACCGCCCTGACCTGGAATCGAAGCTGTTTTTCGGTGGTATAAGGAGTGGTTTTACCCAATCATTTAAAGGTGATTTCAAAGAATCATGTGGCGTTAAATTCAGATCACGGTTACAATTTGTTTCGGTGTGAAACAAGTGGATTGAAAAGGACAATAATGACATCAAGCATTACGATGCAGCGATACAGCAATGCAGCGTTCCCTGGTGGTCGAGTGATTAGGATTCAGCGTTCTCACCACCGCGGCCCTCGGTCGATTTCCGGCCAGGGAAATTGCACTTCCATCAAAATTAAAACCTTATAAGAAAGATTTACACGCATCTCATGTGGAAAAAAACATTCATTGATTTAAACATCATTAATTCATCCATTGTAGAACTTCAATCATTTATTTTGCCCTGAGTAAGTGAGGAACTTTTATCCCGACCTCATTGTATTTTCGGAGCATGGTCCAGCCCCGGTATCTCCACCTGTGAAAGTAGGAAACTGCTGGAAATACACAACAGGACGGGTAGCCTTTGACAAACAATGAAACTCAGGTTACAGACTCTCTTCCTTCCCCTGCCCTTTGTGGGACACTTGTTTCCCTTTAATTTTACAGACTGACTGAGTTCACTAAGAGAGTAGGTTCCTCCGCGGCCCCACTGTGCTAACATGGAAGATAACACGATGGGGATGTGGGGTGGTGGGTGGGGATCAGTGACATGTTTGTGTAAAGGGCAGCAGGGGAGAAGGATTGACAGCTTTCCTGCACGGGATTCTTTTGCATGGAAAGCAAACGTGATAACCGCTCCACTGCGGAATCCGCTCTGACCAGAAGTACAGCAGAGGGCAGCTGACCAGTGAATGCCTTCTGTGCTGATCGGGAATGTGTTGGTTCAACTTAAACATTGAATAAACTTAAGACAGAGATATACATTTTCTTTACCGATAAGGGAATAAGGGGTTATGGGGAGTGAGCAGTGAAGTGGACCTGAGTCCATGATTGGATCAGCCATGATCGTGCTAAGTGGCAGAGCAGGCTCGGGGCGCCTACTCCTGCTCCTGTTTCTTATAGAAACATAGAAACATTGAAATTTACAGCACAGAAGGAGGCCATTTCGGCCCATCATGTCTGTGCTGGCCGACAAAGAGCCGCACGGCCTGAAGGTTACATATAAACCTATGAACAATGATGGAAAGGCAAAGAGCACCCAGCCCAACCAGTCCGCCTCACACAACTGCGACACCCCTTATACTGAAACATTCTACACTCCACCCCAACCGGAGCCATGTGATCTCCTGGGAGAGGCAAAAACCGGATAAAAATCCAGGCTAAATTAGGGAGAAAAAATCTGGGAAAATTCCTCTCCAAGCGATCGAAACTAGTCCAGGAGATCACCCTGGCCGTATTCGATTCCCTGCAGTACTTACTATTATATCTGCTCCGACCAACAAAAGGTCATCCAGTCTAATCCCAATTACCAGCTCTGGGTTCGTAACCCTGTAGGTTACTGCACTTTAAGTGCCCATCCAACCATCTCTTAAAAGTGGTGAGGGTTTCTGCATCCACCACTCTTCCAGGCAGCAAGTTCCAGATCCCCACAACCCTCTGCGTAAAGAAGCACCCCCTCAAATCCCCTCTAAACCTTCCAGCAACCACCTTAAAACTATGCCCCTTCGTAATAGCCCCCTCCACCAATGGAAATAGGCCCTTACTATCCACTATGCCCAGGCCCCTCATTATTTTGTACACCTCAACCTCCTCTGTTCCAATAAGAACAAACCCAGCTTATCCAATCTGTCCTCATAACTAAGATTCTCCATTCCAGGCAGCATCCTAGTAAATCTCCTCTGCACCCTCTCTAGTGCAGTCACATCCTTCCTATAATACAGCGACCAGAACTGCACGCTGTACTGCAGCTGTGGCCTAACCAAAGTATTATACAATTTAAGCTTAACCCCCCTGCTCTTATATTCTATGCCTCGGCCAATAAAGGCAAACATTCCATATGCCTTCTTAACCACCTTATCCACCTGGCCTGCTACTTTCAGGGTCCCTTTGTTCATCTACACTATTAAGTGGCCTACCACTTAATGTGTATTCCCTTTCCTTATTAGCCCTCCCAAAGTGCATCACCTCACACTTCTCTGGATTAAATTCCATTTGCCATTGCTCTGCCCACCTGACCAGTAGATTGATATCTTCCTGCAGCCCATGACTTTCCTCTTCATTATCAACCACACAGCCAATGTTAATGTCATCTGCAAACTTCTTAATCATACTTCCTATATTCAAATCTAATAAAAGTTCCTCACATGCTCAAGGCAAAATAAATGATTGAAGTTTTATAAAATTGCATGGATTAATTAATGATGTTTCAATCAATGATTCTTTTCTTTACACATGAGATGCATATAGATGTGTAAAATAGATGAACTATTTTTTGTAAGGTTTTGAATTAAAAGTGCGATTTCCCTGATCGGGAATCGAAACCAGACCTTCAGAGCGCCGAATCCTAACCACCAGGAAACCCTTTATTGCTATTTCGCTGCATCGTTATAGTTGGTGACATTATTGGCCTTTTCAATCCACTTGTTTCACACAGAAACAAATTTTAACCGTGATCTTAAATTAACGCCACTTTGAGATCACCTTTGAATGATTCTCTAAATACACCCCTTATACCACCGAAACACAGGTTCGATTTGTGGTCAGGGAGGTAATATTTACAACATGGTTTTTAAATTCAAAACCGTATAAAATTGATGACATGCAGCTAATATGAAAAATAAGAATTCATTTAATCAACATCAATTTACCGCTAACTTTCTTTTGCAGAATGAAATAAATGATAATATGGTTACTGAGGGACAGTGGTATCTTCAATCATTTATTTTCTCTTTACATGTTTACAACTTTTATCCCTATCTCATTTACACACTGTATTTTAGGAGAATGGTTTAAATTTTAAGTGCTTATGACTCCAGGAATCCAGTGCAACTTTTATTAAAATTAACCAGGACCAGCTATTTCACAGAAAATATATTCTCCAACAGAATGTTTTTAGATCATGCCCCGGCTGATCATTCTTCGGTGCAAAGTGGATGAACTGACCCTTCCCCACATTGAACCCCAGTAATCACAGTTAAGGGGAGATTTAATAGAGGTTTTCAGAATTATGGGGTAACTATTTCCACGGGCAGGAGTGTCGGTAACCAGAGGACACAGACATAAGATAGTTGGTAAAGGAAAAATCCGAGGCGAGGGATGTGGGGAGAGGAGATATATTTTTACTCAGCGAGGTGTTACGATCTGGAATGCACTGTTTGAAACATTTTGTCCTCGGGTAAGAAGGCAGTGTTCAGGAATAAGGTGAAATGTTGAATCTTCTGCACTGGCTCTCTTTAACAAACATTTCTCCGTTCCAAACGGCAGAAGTCACACGGTGAAAAATATCCACTACAGAGTCTTTAAACTCCCGCTGGAGGTCCCGAGTTCCCTTTCAGAACTGGGAAATGTTCGAGTTGCAACAGGTTTTAAGCAAGTGCAGAGGCCGGGAAATGGGGGAGGGCAGGGTGGAAGGCAGGAGCGATCAAATGACAAAACGGTGATGGTGCATTTCTCTTCAACAAATATTAAGTATTAGACGCAGGTAAAATATCATTAAAATTATCCAGTGCTGGGACCCCAACTATTTACAATCTATATTAACGTCTTGGAAGAAGGGACTGAGTGTAACGTAGCCAAGTTTGCTGATGATACAAAGATGGGAGGAAAAGCAATGTGTGAGGACGACACACACAATCTGCAAAAGGACATAGACAGACTAAGTGAGTGGCAAAAATTTGGCAGATGGAGTATAATGTTGGAAAGTGCAAATGAAGTTGATTAATGATATTTTCCCGTGAACGTATGATGAGATTTAACGAAAAGTAATCGCCCATCGTGGGACTTGAACCCATGACCCTGAGATTAAGAATCTCGTGTTCTACTGCCTACATGTTTAAATTTGCTGTCGAAGAACTGCCAGGATCTTCTTGAATGGTGGACGAGGCTTGAGGGGCCAAATGGCCTACTCCAGCTCCTAATCTTTACGTGCTTATGACCTTTCACAGGAGAACAAACTCACCCTGAGCATGCATGAGGAGAAAGCTCCAGAAAATATCCCCTCCTGGGGAGCTTCCGCACGAGATGCAAACACGTTAACCGCTACACTGCGGAAACATCTCCACTTTCAGCACCAGCTCAGACAGAAATGTTAAGCGAGCAGATGAACTGCAGAATCTCATTTTTAAGGAGTTGGTCGTGGTGTCTAACAATGAGTTTCGCTGAACAATAAGAAGTGGGATTCAAATCCATGCTTCCAGCGGAGACGGCAAACTGAATGCAGTGCCTTAGACCGCTAGACCATCCTGACTAATCACTGCTGCTTGTGGCCACCTACAGCTTGATTTTGAACTTTTGTGTCTTGTCACAGGAAATAAATGAGGGCATCTCTGCCTAGCACTGGGCAAACAGTGACACAGAGCTTGGAGCAAGATTCTGGTTATTGCCAAACAGCAAAGAAATTATAAATTTCGGAATTATCCAAAACAAATGTGAACCCGACGTGATTTGAACACACAACCTTCTGATCTGGTGTCAGATACACTACCGTTGCGCGACGAGGTCTACACAGTGATTGTGAGATGTTCGTCTACATGAAGTTTTCTGCAATAAAAGGGCTTGAAAATCCTCGCCCATTCCCACGGGGTGTCAGAAGCAGCCAGTCACAGGATGTTTTTTGGTTAAATTATTGGGTTGCTTTCACAGGAAAGCATCATTAATTAACCCATCACCTTCGTTTGCACAATGAAAGAATTGCTAACTGAGGGAAAGTCGATACATCAATCATTGCATCTGTGCTTTGTTAACTGTTAAACCATATTCCAGTTTACACACTGTATTTTAGGAGTCTGGTTCAAAGTCTTCATCGCTGACGACACCAGGAATGTGGGACAACTTCTGTCAAATTTGATATGATGTGTTATTCCTCATCATCATCACAGGCAGTCTCTCGGTATTGAGGAAGACTTGCTCCCACTCTTAACATGAGTTCTTAGGTGGCAGGAACCACAGTCTCTGTCACAGGTGGGACAGATAGTTGTTGAGGGAAAGGGTGGGTGGGACTGGTTTGCCGCACACTCCTTCCACTGCCTTCGCTTGATTTCTGCATGCTCTCGGCGACGAGACTCGAGGTGCTCAGCGCCCTCCTGGATGCACTTCCTCCACTTAGGGCAGACTTTGGCCAGGGTCTCCCAGGTATCAGTGGAGATGTTATCAGGGAGCCTTTGACGGTGTCCTTGTAATGTTTCCTCTGCCCACCTTTGGCTCGTTTGCCGTGAAGGTGCTCTGAGTAGAGCGCATGCTTTGGGAGACTTGTGTCTGGACTATGTGGCCTGCCTGATCAAGTGTGGTCAGTGCTTCGATGCTGGGGATGTTGGACTGGCCGAGGACGCTAATGTCGGTGCGTCTGTCCTCCCAGGGGATTTGTCGGATCTTGTGGAGACATCATTGGTGGTATTTCTCCAGCGACTTGAGGTGCTTACTGGACATGGTCCATGTTTCTGAGCCATACAGGAGGGTGGGTATTACTACAGCCCTGTAGACCATGAGCATTGAGGGACTGCTCTTCAAACACTCTTTTCCTCGTGGACGACAAACTTATCCTTCTCGGTGACTTCAATGCCAGGGTCGGCAAGGACACAGCCCTCTGGGGAGACTTGATTTGCAGAAAAAGGGTAGGAAAAGCCAGCTCCAGTCATACTCTACTCCTGACAAAATGTCTAGAACATGAACCAACATCACCAACACCTTATTCCAGCACAGGGACAAATACAAGTCATTGTGGCAACATTCTCGTCCGAGCCAGGGATCACAAGGATGTTATTCCTACATTGGAGAGAAAATAGAATCAGTAGTGAAGATAAAATCCCACAGTGCTCATTTTCAGATTCAATGCAGTAGGATTTCAAATAAAGTGAAATAAATTTACAGTGAAAAGATTTGGAAGTGTTACTTGTATTTGTGTCTTTAATTCAACTTTGTGGCATCTGACTCCCGTTCATGCCCCTTGCTGAATAAGAATGGAGGGTTTGACGTTGACCAGACTGCACTGCCCCTGATATTTGTGAGCTCATCCTTTATATTCAGTGGTTTCTCGCCCTTTGATGGGCTGCAGTGTAGCGGATATCACATTGGCCTCACACGCGAAAGATCCCTGGTGGCTCCGTTTTCTCTCACTCAAAGTTATCTATTTATTGAAGTGAAATAAAGAGCAATTAAGGAATAAGGGAGCCCTTTTTCCAGGAGAATAAATAGCAAATAAAAACAGCAAATGCTGGAAATCTCAGCAGGTCAGGCAGCATTTGCCAGGAGACTAAACTCGCCTCCGATTGTTCATCCACAGCAAGTTTAAACATAATGTTCCCACCCGGATTGTTTTGCAGAATGGTTACTGAGGGACAGTCTATACTTCAATAACTGAACTGTAATAATTTCAGGAGCTCTAATCATAGATGACATTTTACACCCTATCTGACTTAACACAATCTGTATTTTAGGAGATTGGTTTAAAGTGTTCATTGCTCATAAGACAAGGTACCTGGAGCGACCTTTGTTCAATTTATTTCACAGCAAACATATTCTAAATTGATGCTTCCGCCCGGGCTTGAACGAGGGACCTGTTGCGTGTGAGACAAATGTGACAACCACTACACTACGGAAACCGTTGTTTAACTGCCTGCCCAGAGAGAAGTATTAAGCCAGAAGGTGTAATTCTGAATCCCTTTCTGTGAAAAAATCTTTTCGCAAACATTTCTCTGACTGAAGCTGCACAAATCAAAAATGTTCCTTTCAAAGTCGTTAAACTCCCAAATTAACGCGCCCCCTGAATCTTCTGAATCAGAAAGCTCTAGTTGTACCAACTCAATCCATAAATAACAAATAAAAACAGAATTGCTGGAAATCTCAGCTGGTCAGACAGCATCAGCATTTTTACCAGGAGACTAAGCTCGCCTCCGATTGTTCATCCACAGCAAGTTTAAACATAATATAGAATCATGGAATGGTTACAGCACGGAAGTAGGCCGTTCGGCCTGTCGAGCCCGTGCCGACTCTCAGCTAGTCCCACTCCTCCGGCCTTTACCCGTACTCCTGAGATATTGTTCTTTCAGATACTTACCAAATCCATTTTGAAAGATAAGATTAATTCTGCCCCCGCCACCCTTTCAGGCAGCGCATTCTGGATCCTAACCACGCGCTGCCAAATGGCCTCCTCCTGTTCCTGTGTTCCTATGTATAAAGTCTGGGGAACATGAGATCAAATCCTGCCGCTCTCACAGCCTTTCTAAATATAGCACCGTCATTCTATTCTCGTAAAACCAGCTGCTGAAGTATCGGCCAGCTGTGTTGGTTACAGCTCTGTTTATGTTCCTAAGACAACATCTACCACCATGTCCTGTAGTGTCGCGGTTATCATCCTCCCCAAACACACCAAAACTCCCCGATTGGAATCATTTTGAAAACTTTAAAATGGGCTGAATGGCTGACTCCTGTTCCTAATTCTTACGTTCTTATGATCTTATGTCCTTTCACTGGAGAACAATCTCTCCCCTGAACATGCATGAGGAGAAAGTTCCAACAAAATATTTCTGCCCGGGGAGCTTTCATGTGTGAGGTGAACGTGTTAAACGCTACACTGTGGACACATCTCCACTTGCAGCACCAGGTCAGATGGAAATGTTAAGCGAGCATCTGAACTGCTGAATCCCACTTTTAAGGACTTTGTCGTGGTGTCAGAACAAATTCTGGATGAGCCTCCATTTGCCGGCGAAGTTTGAAATTGCAGTTAGAACTTTTGCAAAGAATGACTTGCATTTTTACGTGGCCTTTCAACAACTCAGGGTATCCCCAAGCGATTTAAAGTCAATGAGCCTTGTAATGTGGAGAAAGATGTGCCCCAATAACCCCACACGCATCTCAATTCTTTTTGAAGCAGGAGAGTGTGTAACCTGTGTCTATAACATAAAGTAATGGGCTCATTAACGATCAAAGCCCATTATTAATCCTCTCACACACCTCAATTATGTTTATGCAATGAATTGATGGAAACTTCAATAACTGAACTTTAATGAGATAAGGAACTTTACTCATTGATGAAGTTTTATCCCCTAACTGATTTTACACACACTGTATTTTAGGAGAGTGAGTTAAAATGATCATCGCTCATGATACAAGGAACCTGGGGCTACTTTTAAAAATGTATTCCACAGAAAAATATTCTCCAAAATAATGTTTCTGTCCGTGCTCAAACCGGGGATATTTCGCATGTACGGCGAACATGATAACCTCGAAAAAAGGCATCCTGCAGCGCAGCCTCACTTCCCAGCAGCAGATCATAGCTGCAAACAAACCCATCGATTATTCCCACTTCCCCACCTCCACAGATACTGCCCGACCTGCTGAGTGTTTCCAACATTTTCTGTTTTTACTGAATACACAAACACAGCTATTCGTTCAAAATCAAACTGGAGGTGACCACACACAGATTGAACAGAGCCAGAGAGACAGACAGGATCAGGAAACACCGGAAAATGGGGCAAAACCCTGGCTGCAATCACCGACAGGGACGTGTGACTTACATAATCCCGACTAGCTCAGTAAATACAGCATGAGGCTCTTAATCTCAGGCTTGTGGGTTCGAGCTCTATGTTGGGCAAATCATTTTCATTAAATTTTATGTTGCTTTCTCGGGCAAATATAATTAATTAACCAATCAGCTTCTTTTGCACAGTGAAAGTAATGTTAACTGAGGGAGTCGATAATTGAATAATTTGTTCTGTGCTTTAAACCATATCCCATTTTACACACTGTACTTCAGGCATCTGATATAGAATGTTCATTGTAACATGAATGTGCTCCTGGGGAAACAGTGAGACAGGTTTTAGATCAAGGGTCTGGCTATTGTGAAACAACAAACACAATATCAATTCCGGAAGAACAACAGCTGAATTAAATGTGACTCCAACATGATTTGAACACACAGCCTCCTGATCTGGAGTTAGACCCGTAACCGTTGCACCACGATGTCCAGATTCTACAACAGTCCCAGCGGATCGGAAGGTAGCAAAGTTAACATCTCTATTCAAGAAAGGAGGGAGCGAGAAATCCGAGAACTACAGGACAGTTAGCCTGACATTAGTTATCGGGAAAATGCTGTAATCCATTGTTAAGGAAGTGGTATCAGGGCATTTAAAACATTATAACATGATTCGGCAGAGTCAAAATGGCTTTATGTAAATGTCATGGGCAGGTACAGAAAATAATCAAATAAGACTAATGTTAAGCTGGCCTTTATATCTAGCGAACTAGATCACCAGCAAGTGATCAGGAAGGCCAATGGAATCTTGGCCTTTATTGCAAAGGGGATGGAGTATAAAAGCAGGGAAGTCTTGCTACAGTTATACAGGGTATTGGTGAGGCCACACCCGGAATACTGCGTGTAGTTTTGGTTTCCATATTTACGAAAGGATATACTTGGTAGGAGGCAGTTCAGAGAAGGTTCAGTGGGTTGATACCGGAGTTGAGGGGGTTGACTTACGAGGAAAGATTGAGGAGGTTGGGCCTCTACTCATTGGAATTCAGAAGAATGAGAGGTGAACTTATAGAAACGTATAAGATTATGAGGGGGCTTGACAAGGTGGATGCAGAGAGGATGTTTCCACTGATGGGGGAGACTAGAACTAGAGGGCATGATCTTACAATAAGAGGCCGTCCATTTAAAACAGAGATGAGGAGGAATTTCTTCTCTCAGAGGGTTGTAAATCTGTGGAATTCATTGCTTCAGAGAGCTGTGGAAGCTGGGACATTGAATATATTTAAGACAGAAATAGACATTTTCTTAAACGATACGGGGATAAGGGGTTATGGGGAGCGGGCAGGGAAGTGGAGCTGAGTAAATGATCAGATCAGCCATGATCGTATTGAATGGCGGAGCAGGCTCGAGGGGCCGTATGGCCGACTCCTGCTCCTATTTCTTATGTTCATATAACAGGGCAGATGTTGTGTCCAGCTATACAAAGCCCTGGTTAGACCTCACTTGGGCGACTGTGTTCAGTTCTGGCACCGCACAGGCAGCATCTGCTTTTTTGCCAGGAGACTAAACTCACCTCCGATTGTTCATCCAAAGCAAGTTTAAATATAATGCTTCCGCCCGGGATCAAACCAGGGACCTTTTGTGTGTAAAGCAAATGTGATAACCGCTACACTATGGAAATCTCCATTACTGGAAGCACAACAGAGGGGAGCTGACCAGTGAGCTCCCTCGGTGCTGATTGGGGCCGATGCTGATATGGAAGCAAGTCATCTTCGACTCAGAAGAGAGGAGGATCGGGAGTGCATTGGCTCACCTTAAACAACTTCTGTCCCACACTGAAAGCTCTCAATCCTTCTCCTCCGCTGCCCTTTACAGAAATGTTACATAATTACCGCCCACCTTGTTCACTTTCACATCCTCACATTGGGCCGCAGAGACTCCTGTCGTCTCCCCGCGATCAGCGAACTCACCCAGTTTGTAAAGTTACACCCGGAACAAGTGTCCCGCAAAGGGCAGGAGAAGCGGGAGAGTCTGTAAACTCAGTGTGTAACAGGAAGTAACGGGGTTATTAACGGTGATTACAGCAATTCATTATCTTCGGAATCGAGGAAAAAACAGGAATAATGCATAAAGAAGATGCGGGAAAAACAATTTGGAAAATAAAAAATACTTGGAAAAACTACAGGGAAAAAAATCAAGGAAAAAATGTTAGAACAAAAAGGCAGGAAAAAAACACAGAAACAAATGCATTAAAAAGCGCGGGGAAAAGAATTTGGAAAAGAATTCAAGAAAAAAAAACGAGTACAAAAAAGGCAGGAAAAGACACGGAAAAAATGCGTTTAAAAAAATGGGGAAAAAAATGAATGAACACGAGAAAAAAAACAGGAGAAATAGAAAGGTGGGGGGAAAAAACACAGGAAAATCTATTGGAAAAAAACAAGGCAGATAAAAAGCACGGAAAAAAAACGTAAAAATAAAAATGTGTAAAAAATTGACGGAAAAAAGGCATTAAAAAACGTGGAAAAAAACCATGAAAACAGGGCGCAAAAAAACCTGAAAAATAATGCCTCAAAAAACACGAGAAAAAAAGTACGGGAAATAAAAATGTGGGGAATAATGCACTGGAGTAAAACGAAGATGAAAAAAATCTAGGAAAAAAAACGTGAAAATAAAAATGTGTAAAAAAATTAACGGAAAAAATGCGTTAAAAAAACGCGGAAAATTAAACATGAAAAAAACTGTGGGAAAAAACACGGAAAAAAAGGGGCAAAAATGCTGAAAAAAATGTTGGAAAAAAACATGAGAAAAAAAGCACGGGAAATAAAAAGTTGGGGGAAAATGCACTTGAAACAAACTACGGGGAAAAAATCAAGGAAAAAAACCATGCAAATAAAAATACGGGATAAAAATTCGTGAAAAAATATATGCAGGAATAAAATGGGGGAAAAAGCAAGAAAAAAGCACGAGAGAAAAAGCACGTGAAAATTAAAATACTCGGAAAAAAGCGTGAGAAGAAAAATTCAGGAAAAGAAACGAGAAAAAATGCATTAAAAAAATTTGGGAACATTTTTTTTCAAAAAGCGCGAGGCAAAATATTGGAAAAACTACAGGGAAAAAAATCATGGAAAAAATGCATTTAAAAAGCGATAAAAACAATGTTGAAAAAAGCATGAGAAATAAAAAGGCGTGAATAAATATGAGAAAAAATGTTGGAAACAATCACAGAAAAATACATGCGGAAAAAAAATGGGAAAAAATGCGGCAATCCAAACGCAGGAAAATAATATGGGGAAAACAGAGAGCAAAAAACATGGCAAGAAAATTTGGAAAAAAAAATGTGATAAAAACATGGGAAGTAAAAAGGACGTGAAAAACTACGTGGAAAAAACAGGAAAATGCATAAAGAAGATGTGGAAAAAACAATTTGGAAAATAAAAACACGAGAAAAAATAATTGGAAAAACTCTACAGGGAAAAAAATCAAGGAAGAAATGTTAGAATAAAAATGCAGGAAAAAAACAGGCAAACAAATTCGTTAAAATACGTAAAATTTGGATAAGATTTCGAGAAAAAAAACAAGTGAAATAAAAAGGCGGGAAAACAACACGTAAAAAAAAACACATATAAAACATGGGGGAAAATTGGAAAAAACACGAGAAATATAAAGCCAGGGAAAAAAACACAGGAAAATCTATTGGAAAAAAAAATTGTACAGAAACAAATCATGGAAAAAAAATTGTGAAAGTAAAAATGTGTCAAAAATTAACGGAAAAAAGGCGTTAAAAAAAGTGGGGAAAAAACGTGAAAAAAAGGCAGGAAAAAAAACAAAAAAAGGGACAAAAAACAATGCAAATGTTGGAAAAAACACGAGAAAGAAAGCTCGGGAAATAAATAGGTGGCGAAAAAAGCACTGGAACAAAACTACATGGAAAAAACTAAGGGAAAAAAACGTGAAAATAAAAATGCGGGACAAAAATTCGGGGAAAAATATATGTGGAAAAAAACCGGAAAAAATATATTAAACAAATGTGGGAAAAAATTTTGAAAAAAATCACGAGAAAAAATATTGGAAAAACTACAGGGAAAAAAATCATGGAAAAATGCGTGAAAAAAGCGGTAAAAACAATGTTAAAAATAACATGAAAATAAAAATTCGGGAAAAAAACATGCGGAAAAAATATGGGAAAAAATGCAGCAAAACAAACGTGGGAAAGATGCATTAAAAATGCGGGGGAAAAACACGTGAAAATGAAAAAACACGGGAAGAAAAATGCGGAAAAATATTTTGGAAAAAATATATGCAGGAAAAAAATATGGGATACAAATGCAGGAAAATAATAAGGGGAAAAACAGAGCAAAAAACATGGCAAGAAAAATTTGGAAAAAAACATGGCAAGTAAAAAGGCAGGAAAAAACACGGAAAAATGCGTTTAAAAAATGAGGGAGAAATTGAATGAACACGAGAAAAGAAACACGAGAAATACAAAGGTGGGGGAAAAAAACACAGGATAATCCATTGGAAAAAAACCATGCAGCAAAAAATCACGGAAAAAAGGTGAAAATAAAAATGTGTGAAAAATTAATGGAAAGAATGGTGTTAAAAAAACGTGGAAAAAAAACTGAAAAAAAGGCGGGAAAAAAACACGAAAAAAGGGACAAAAAACGCTGAAAAAAGTTGGAAAAAAACACGATAAAGAAAGCACGGGAAATAAAAAGGTGGGGGAAAAAGCACTGGAACAAAACAACGGGAAAAAAATCAAGGAAAAAAAACGTAAAAATAAAAATGCGGGACAAAAATTCGGGGAAAAAACAGAAAAAATGCATTAAAAAAAATGTGGGACAAAAATTTGGAAAAAAAGTGCGGGAAAAAATATTGGAAAGACTACAGGGAAAAAAATCATGGAAATTTTTTTTTTTAAACGGTAAAAACAATGTTGAAAAAAGCATGAGAAATAAAAAGGTGGGAAAAACACGAGAAAAAATATTGGAAACAATCACAGAAAATAACATGAAAATAAAAATGCAGGAGAAAAATTCGGGAAAAATACATGCGGAAAAAATATGGGAAAAATGCACCAAAACAAACTTGGGAAAAAATGCGGGGAGAAAACACATGAAAATAAAAATGGGAACAAAAACGCGGGCAGAAAAATGTGGGAAAATATTCCGGAAAAAATATATGCAGGAAAAAAATATGGGAAGCCAATGCGGGAATACAAATGTGGGAAAATAATAAGGGAAAAAACACAGAGCAAAAAACATGGCAGGAAAACATGAGAAAAAAAACATGGGAAGTAAACCGGCCGCGAAACACTACGTGGAAAAACGGGAAAAATGCATAAAGAAGATGCGGGAAAAACAATTTTGAAAATAAAAACACAAGAAAAAATAATTGGAAAAACTCTACAGGGAAAAAAATCAAGGAAAAATGTTAGTATAAAAATGCAGTAAAAAAACACGGGAACAAATGCGTTTAAAACATGGGGAAAGAATGGAAAAAACACGAGAAAAAAAACAAGAGAAATATAAAGGTGGGGGAAAATAACACAGAAAATCTATTGGAAAAAAAACTATGCAAAAAAAACATGGAAAAAAATGAAAATAAAAATGTGTAAAAAATTAACGGAAAAAAAGGCATTAAAGAAACATGAAAAAAAACGTGAAAAAAGGCAGGGAAAGTGGGTTGTGTTGCGTTTTACAATGCCCTACACTTTCTGAGGTTTTCGTTGCTTTTCGAGTTATTTTTCTACTTTTTTGAGTTTTACGAAGTTTCTCATAGTGCATATGGATTCTGCTGCGTTTTATATTGCCTGACGCTGTTTATGAGGTTTTCGCATTATTGTTTTACTATTTTGAGTTTTTAGAAGTTTCACATGATGTATATGGGTTGTGCCGTGGTTTACGCAGTTTCTGAGGTTTTCATAGTTTAGCGAGTAATTTTTTTAACTTTTTTGAGTTTTTTGAACTTTCTCATTGTCCATATGGGTTGTGTTGCGTTTTACAATGCGCTACGCTGTTTCTGAGGTTTTCGAGTCATTTTTTTACTTTTTTGAGTTTTTAGATGTTTCTCATGGTGCATAAGGGTTGTGTTGCGTTTCACAATGCCCTACGCTGTTTCTGAGGTTTTCGTTGTTTTTCGTGTTTTTTTTACTTTTATGAGTTTTATGAAAATCCTCATGAGGCATATGGGATTTGCTGCATGTTACATTGCCCTACTCTGTTTCTGAGGTTTTCGTTGCTTTTCGAGCTTTCTTGGACTTTTTCGCAGTTTCTCGTGGTGCATACGAATTCTGCTGTGATTTAAAATGCCCGACACTGTTTCTGAGGGTTTTGTGCTTTTTTTTACTCTTTTGAGTTTTTCGAAATTTTTCATGGTGCATATGGGTTATGCTGTGGTTTACACTGCGCTACGCTGTTTCTGAGGTTTTTGTTGTTTTTCGAGCAATTTTTTATTTTTTTGAGTTTTTAAAGTTTCTCATGGTGCATATGGGTTGTGTTGCGTTTCACAATGCCCTACGCTGTTTCTGAGGTTTTCGTTGTTTTTCAAGTTATTTTTTTTAAACTTTTTTGAGTTTTACGAAGTTTCTCATGGTGCATGTGGGTTGTGCTGCGTTTTACAATGCCCTACGCTGTTTCTGAGCTTTTTGAGTTCTTTTTTTACTTTTTTGAGTTTTCTGAAATTTCTCATTGTGTATATGGGTTGTGTTGCATTTTACAGTCCCCTAAGCTGTTTCTGAGGTATACTTTGCATTTCGAGCTTTCAAAAAACCTTTTTGATGTTTTTCGCAGTTTCTCGTGGTGCATATGGGTTATGCTGCGGTTTACACTACCCTACGCTGTTTCTGAGGTTTTCTTTGCCTTTCCAGCTTTTTAAAAACCTTTTTGGTGTTTTTCGCAGTTTCTCGTGGTGCATATGGATTCCTCTGCGTTTTACAATGCCCTACGCTGTTTCTGAGGTTTTCGTTGTTTTTCGTTTTTTTTTACTTTTTTGAGTTTTTCGAAGTTTCTCATGGTGCATATGGGATTTGGTGCGTTTCAAATTGCCCTACGTTGTTTCTGAGGTTTTCTTTGCTTTTCAAGCTTTTAAAAAAGGCGTTAAAGAAACGTGGACAAAAACGTGAAAAAAGGCGGGAAATGTTGGTTGTGTTGCGTTCTACAATGCCCTACGCTTTCAGAGGTTTTCGTTGGTTTTTGAGTTCTTTTTTTACTTTTTTGAGTTTTTCAAAGTTTCTCATGGTGCATATGGATTCTGCTGCGATTTAAAATGCCAACGCTGTTTCTGAGGTTTCGAGTTATTTTTTTACTATTTTGAGTTTTTAGAAGATTCTCGTGGTGCATATGTGATTTTGCTGCGCTTTACAGTGCCCTGCGTTATTTCTGAGGTTTTTGTTGCTTTTCGAGCTTTTTAAAAACGTTTTTGGTGTTTCTTGCAGTATCTCGTGCTGCATATGGACTTTGCTGCGTTTCACAATGCCCTGCACTGTTTCTGAGGTTTTCGTTGTTTTTTGAGTAATTTTTTTACTTTTTTGAGTTTTTCAAAGTTTCTCATGGTGCATATGCATTGTGTTATGTTTTACACTGCCCTACGCTGTTTCTGAGGTTTTCGAGTTTTTTTTAACTTTTTTAGTTTTTCGTAGTTTCTCGTGATGCATATGGTTTGTGCTACGTTATCAGAGCAGACGCTGTTTCTGAGATTTCCATTGTTTTTCGTGTTTTGTTTTTACTTTTATGAGTTTTACGAAGTTTCTTATGGTGCATATGTGATTTGCTGTGTGTTACATTGCGCTACGCTGTTTCTGAGGTTTTCGTTACTTTGCGAGCTTTTTAAAAGCTTTTTCGGACTTTTTCGTAGTTTCTCATGGTGCATATGGATTCTGCTGTGCTTTACAATGCCCTACTCTGTTTCTGACGTTTACAAGTTATTTTTTTACTTTTTTGAGGTTTTCGAAGTCTCTCGTGGTGCATATTGGTTGTGCTGCGTTTTACAGGGACCTACGCTGTTTTTGAGGATTTTGTTGTTTTTTGTGCAATGTTTTGACTTTTATGAGTTTAACGAAATTTCTCATGGTGCATAGGGGATTTGTTGCGTCTTATGTTGCCCTGTGCTGTTTCTGAAGTTTTTGTTGCTTTTCGAGCTTTTAAAAATCTTTTTTGGACTTTTTCGCAGTTTATCGTGGTGCGTATGGAATCTGCTGCGTTTTACAATGCCCTGCGCTGTTTCTGAGGTTGTCTTGGCTTTTCGAGCTTTTTAAAAAAAACCTTTTTGGTGTTTTTCGGAGTTTCTCATGGTGCCTATGGATTCCTCTGCGTTTTACAATTCCCTATGCTTTCTGAGGTTTACGTTGGTTCTCGAGTTCCTTTTTTACTTTTTTGAGTTTTTCGTAGCTTCTCATTATGTATATGGGTTGTGCTGCGTTTTACAGTGCCCTCCGCTATTTCTGAGGTTTTCGTTGTTTTTCGAGTTTTTTTTTACTTTTTTGTGTCTAGAAGTTTCTCATAGTGCATATGCGTTGTGCTGTGTTCTACGCTGTCCTGTGCTGTTTCTGAGGTTTTATTTGTTTTTCGAGTTAATTTTTTTACCTTTTCGAGTTTTTCGAAGTTTCTCATGCTGCCTATGGATTCTGCTACGGTTTGCACTGAGCCACGTTATTTCTGTGCTATTCGAGTTTATTTGTAACTTAGTCTAGTTTTTAGAAGTTTGTCATTGTGCATATGGGTTGTGGTGCGTTTTACAATGCCCTACGTTATTTTTCTGAGGTTTTCTTTGTTTTTCGTGTTTTTTTTTACTTTCATGAGTTTTACGAAGTTTCTCATGGTGCATATAAGATTTGGTGCGTTTCAAATTGCCCTACGCTGTTTCTGAGATTTTCTTTGCTTTTCGAGCTTGTAAAAAATCTTTTTGGTGTTTTTCGTAGGTTCTCGTGGTGCATGTGGATTCCTCTGCGTTTTACAATGCGCTACGCTTTTTCTGAGATTTTTGTTGTTTTTCGAGTTATTTTTTTAATTTTTTGAGTTTTTCAAAGTTTCTCATCTGTTGTGTTTTACACTGCCCTACTCTGCTTCTGAGGTTTTCCAGTTCTTTTTTTTAATTTGGAGATTTTTGAAGCTTCTCATGGTGCATATGGGTTGTCCTGCGTTTTGCACTAAGCTACGCTGTTTCTAAAGTTTTCGTTGTTTTTTGAGTTATTTTTTTACTTTTTTGAGTTTGTAGGTTTTTCACGGTGCATATGGGTTGTGCTGCGTTTTACACTGTGCTACGCTGTTTCAGAGGTTTTCATTGTTTGTCGTGTTATTTTTTTACTTTTTTGAGTTTTACGAAGTTTCTCATGGTGCATATGGGATTTGCTGCCTGTTACATTGCCTATGTTGTTTCTGAGGTTTGCATTGCTTTTCGAGCTTTTTAACATCTTTTTGGACCCTTTCACAGTTTCTCGTGGTGCATATGGATTCTGCTGCGATTTACAATGCCCTACGCTGGTTCTGAGGTGATCAAGTTTTTGTTTACATTTATGAGTTTTTCGAAGTTTCTCATGGTGCATATGGCTTGTGCTGCGTTTTACAGTGCCGTACACTGTGAGGTTTTCATTGCTTTTTGAGCTTTTAAAAAATGTTGTTGGTATTTCTCGCAGTATCTCGTGGTGTATATCGATTGTGCTGCGTTTTACAATGCACTACGGTGTTTCAGAGGTTTTCGTTGTTTTTCGAGTAATTTTTTTACTTTTTTGAGTTTTTCGAAGTTTCTCATGGTGTATATCGATTGTGCTGCGTTTTACACTACCCTACGCTTTTTCTGAGGTTTTCGAGTTATTTGTTTAATTTTCAGATTTTTCAAGTTTCTCATGGTGCATATGGGTTGTCCTGCGTTTTGCACTAAGCTGCCCTGTTTCTAAGGTTTTCGTTGTTTTCTGAGTTATTTTTTTACTTTTATGAGTTTGTAGGCTTTTTTTGGTGCATATGGGTTGTGCTGCGTTTTACACTGCGCTACACTGTTTCTGACGTTTTCCAGTGACTTTTTTACTTTATTAGTTTTTCGTAGTTTCTCATGGTGTATATGGGTTGTGCTGTGGTTTAAACTGCGCTACGCTGTTTCTGAGGTTTTTTGAGTTCTTTTTTTACTTTTTTGAGTTTTTAGAAGTTTCTCATGGTGCATATGAGTTGTGCTGTGTGTTACATTGCCCTACGCTGTTTCTGAGGTTTTTGTTGCTTTTCGAGCTTTTAAAAATCTTTTTTGGACTTTTTTGCAGTTTTTCTTGGTGCATCTGTTGCTATTTACAATGCCCTACGCTGTTTCTGAGGTTTTTGAGTTATTTTTTTACTTTTTTAGATTTTCGTTGTTTCTCGTGGTGTATATGGGTTGTGCTGCGTATTACAGTGACCTACGCTGTGTTTGAGGTTTTCGTTGTTTTTCTTGTCATTTTTTTACTTTTTTGAGTTTTACGAAGTTTCTCGTGGTGCATATGGGTTGTGCGGCATTTTACACTGCCCTACGCTGTTTCTGAGGTTTTCTTTGCTTTTCGAGCGTTTTAGAAAACCTTTTTGGTGTTTTTCGCAGTTTCTCATGGTGCATATGGATTCCTCTGTGTTTTACAATGCCCTACGCTGTTTGTGAGGCTGTCGTTGTTTTTCGAGGTTTAGAAACATAGAAACATAGAAAATAGGTGCAGGAGCAGGTCATTCAGCCCTTCTAGCCTGCACCGCCATTTAATGAGTTTATGGCTGAACATGAAACTTCAGTACCCCCTTCCTGCTTTCTCGCCATACCCCTTGATCCCCTGAGTAGTAAGGACTTCATCTAACTCCCTTTTGAATATATTTAGTGAATTGGCCTCAACTACTTTCTGTGGTAGAGAATTCCACAGGTTCACCACTCTCTGGGTGAAGAAGTTTCTCCTCATCTCGGTCCTAAATGGCTTACCCCTTATCCTCAGACTGTGACCCCTGGTTCTGGACTTCCCCAACATTGGGAACATTCTTCCTGCATCTAACCTGTCGAAACCCGTCAGAACTTTAAACGTTTCTATGAGGTCCCCTCTCATTCTTCTGAACTCCAGTGAATACAAGCCCAGTTGATCCAGTCTTTCTTGATAGGTCAGTCCCACCATCCCGGGAATCAGTCTGGTGAATCTTCGCTGCACTCCCTCAATAGCAAGAATGTCCTTCCTCAAGTTAGGAGACCAAAACTGTACACAATACTCCAGGTGTGGCCTCACCAAGGCCCTGTACAACTGTAGCAACACCTCCCTGCCCCTGTACTCAAATCCCCTCGCTATGAAGGCCAACATGCCATTTGCTTTCTTAACCGCCTGCTGTACCTGCATGCCAACCATCAATGACTGATGTACCATGACACCCAGGTCTCGTTGCACCTCCCCTTTTTCTAATCTGTCACCATTCAGATAATAGTCTGTCTCTCTGTTTTTACCACCAAAGTGGATAACCTCACATTTATCCACATTATACTTCATCTGCCATGCATTTGCCCACTCACCTAACCTATCCAAGTCACTCTGCAGCCTAATAGCATCCTCCTCGCAGCTCACACTGCCACCCAACTTAGTGTCATCTGCAAATTTGGAGATACTACATTTAATCCCCTCGTCTAAATCATTAATGTACAATGTAAACAGCTGGGGCCCCAGCACAGAACCTTGCGGTACCCCACTAGTCACTGCCTGCCATTCTGAAAAGTACCCATTTACTCCTACTCTTTGCTTCCTGTCTGACAACCAGTTCTCAATCCACGTCAGCACACTACCCCCAATCCCATGTGCTTTAACTTTGCACATTAATCTCTTGTGTGGGACCTTGTCGAAAGCCTTCTGAAAGTCCAAATATACCACATCAACTGGTTCTCCTTTGTCTACTTTACTGGAAACATCCTCAAAAAATTCCAGAAGATTTGTCAAGCATGATTTCTCTTTCACAAATCCATGCTGACTTGGACCTATCATGTCACCATTTTCCAAATGCGCTGCTATGACATCCTTAATAATTGATTCCATCATTTTACCCACTACTGAGGTCAGGCTGACTGGTCTATAATTCCCTGTTTTCTCTCTCCCTCCTTTTTTAAAAAGTGGGGTTACATTGGCTACCCTCCACTCGATAGGAAGGGTTTTTTTTTACCTTTTTGAGTTTTTCGAAGTTTCTCATGATGCATATGGGTTGTGCTGCGATTTACAGAGACCTGCGCTGTTCCTGAGGTTTTCGTTATTTTTCGTTTATCTTTTTACTTTTATGAGTTTTACGAAATTTCTCTTGTTGCATATGCGATTTGCTGCGTGTTACGTTACCCGACGCTATTTGTGAGGTTTTTGTTACTTCTCGAGCTTCGGTGTTTCTCCAATCTCTCTTGGTGCATATGGTTTCTGCTGCGTTTTGCGCTGCATTACGCTGTTTCTGAGGTTTTCGTTGTTTTTCGAGTTATTTTTTTACTTTTTTGAATTTTTAGAAGTTTCTCATGGTGCATCTGTGGTGTGCTGCGTTTTACATAAGAAGAACATAAGAATTAAGAACAGGAGTAGGCCATCGAGCCCCTCGAACCTGCTCCGCCATTCAACAAGATCATGGCTGATCTGGCCGTGGACTCAGCTCCACTTACCCACCCGCTCCCCATAACTCTTAATTCCCTGATTGGTTAAAAATCTGTCCATCTGTGATTTGAATACATTCAATGAGCTAGCCTCAACTGCTTCCTTGGGCAGAGAATTCCACAGATTCACAACCCTCTGGGAGAAGAAATTCCTTCTCAACTCGGTTTTAAATTGGCTCCCCGTATTTTGAAGCTGTGCCCCCTAGTTCTAGTCTCCCCGACCAGTGGAAACAACCTCTCTGCCTCTATCTTGTCTATCCCTTTCATTAGTTAAAATGTTTTGATAAGATCACCCTTCATCCTTCCGAACTCCAGTGAGTAAAGACCCAGTCTACTCAATCTATCATCATAAGGTAACCCCCTCATCTCCGGAATCAGCCTAGTGAATCCAAAGCTAGTGTATCCTTCCTTAAGTAAGGTGACCAAAACTGCACACAGTACTCCAGGTGCGGCCTCACCAATACCCTATACAGTTGCAGCAGGACCTCCCTGCTTTTGTACTCCATCCCTCTCGCAATGAAGGCCAACATTCCATTCACCTTCCTGATTACCTGCTGCACCTGCAAACTAACTTTTTGGGATTCATGCACAAGGACCCCCAGGTCCCTCTGCACCACAGCATGTTGTAATTTCTCCCCATTCAAATAATATTCCCTTTTACTGTTTTTTTTCCCAAGGTGGATGACCTCACATTTTCCAACATTGTATTCCATCTGCCAAACCTTAGCCCATTCGCTTACCGTATCTAAATCTCTTTGCCGCCTCTCTGTGTCCTCCACACAACCCGCTTTCCCACTAATCTTTGTGTCATCTGCAAATGTTGTTACACTACACTCTGTCCCCTCTTCCAGGTGATCTATGTATATTGTAAACAGTTGTGGTCCCAGCACCAATCCCTTTGGCACACCACAAACCACCAATTTCCAACACAAAAAGGACCCATTTATCCCGACTCTCTGCTTTCTGTTAGACAGCCAATTCTCGATCCATGCTAATACATTTCCTCTGACTCCGCATACCTTTATCTTCTGCAGTAACCTTTTGTGTGGCACCTAATTGAATGCCCTTTGGAAATCTAAATACACCACATCCATCGGTACACCTCTATCCACCATGCTCGTTATATCCTCAAAGAATTCCAGTAAATTAGTTAAGCATGATTTCCCCTTCATGAATCCATGTTGCATCTGCTTGATTGCACTATTCCTATCTAGGTGTCCCGCTATTTCTTCCTTAATGATAGATTCAAGCATTTTCCCCACTACAGATATTAAACTAACCGACCTATAGTTACCTGCCTTTTGTCTGCCCTCTTTTTTAAACAGAGGCATTACATTAGCTGCTTTCCAATCTGCTGGTACCTCCCCAGAGTCCAGAGAATTTTGGTAGATTATAACGAATGCATCTGCTATAACTTCCACCATCTCTTTTAATACCCTGGGATGCATTTCATCAGGACCAGGGGACTTGTCTACCTTCAGTCCCATTAGCCTGTCCAGCACTACCCCCCTAGTGATAGTGATCATCTCAAGGTCCTCCCTTCCCACATTCCCGTGACCAGCACTTTTTGGCATGGTTTTTGTGTCTTCCACTGTGAAGACCGAAGCAAAATAATTGTTTAAGGTCTCAGCCATTTCCACATTTCCCATTATTAAATCCCCCTTCTCATCTTCTAAGGGACCAACATTTACTTTTGTCACTCTTTTCCATTTTATATATCGGTAAAAGCTTTTACTATCTGTTTTTATGTTTTGCGCAAGTTTACTTTCATAATCTATCTTTCCTTTCTTTATTGCTTTCTTAGTCATTCTTTGCTGTCGTTTAAAATGTTCCCAATCTTCTAGTTTCCCACTAACCTTGGTCACCTTATACGCATTGGTTTTTAATTTGATACTCTCCTTCAATTCCTTGGTTATCCACGGCTGGTTATCCCTTCTCTTACCGCCCTTCTTTTTCACTGGAATATATTTTTGTTGAGCACTATGAAAGAGCTCCTTAAAAGTCCTCCACTGTTCCTCAATTGTGCCATCGTTTAGTCTGTGTTTCCAGTCTACTTTAGCCAACTCTGCCCTCATCCCACTGTAGTCCCCTTTGAGACACTACTTCCTCACCCGCAATCTGTATTACAAATTCAACCATATTGTGATCACTCATTCCAAGAGGATCTTTTAATAGGAGATCGTTTATTATTCCTGTCTCATTACACAAGACCAGATCTAAGATAGCTTGCTCCCTTGTAGGTTCTGTAACATACTGTTCTAAAACAATCCTGTATGCATTCTATGAATTCCTCCTCAAGGCTGCCCAGTTCGATTTTACAATGCCCTACGCTGTTTCTGAGGTATTCGAGTTATTTTTTTACTTTTTTGAGTTTTTCGTAGTTTCTCGTGGTACATATGGTTTGTGCTGTGTTTTACAGTGACCTACGCTGTTTCTGGGGTTTCTTTGCTTTTCGTGTTTTTTTTACTTTTGTGAGTTTGCCGAAGGTTTTCATGGTGCACATGGGTTGTGCTACGTTTTACACTGCCCTACGCTGTTTCTGAGGTTTTCGAATTCTTTATTTACTTTTTTGAGTTTTTAGAAGTCTCTCAAAGTGCATTTGTTTTGTGGTGCGTTTTACTGAGACCTACCTGTTTCTGAGATTTTCGTTGTTTTTCGAGCTTTTTAAAATCTTTTTTGGTGTTTTTCGCAGTTTCTCGTGGTGCATACGGATTCCTCTGCGTTTTACATGCCCTATGTTGTTTCTGAGATTTTTGTCATTTTTCGATTTTTTCAAAACTTTTTTTTGAGTTTCTCATCGTCCATATTGATTCTGCTGCCTTTCACACTGCGCTACACTGTTGCTGAGATTTTCAAGTTCTTTTTTTACTTTTTTGAGTTTTTAGAAGTTACTCATGGTGCATATGGTTGTGCTGCGATTACAGTGCCGTACGCTATTTCTGAGGTTTTCGTTGCATTTCGAGCTTTTTAAAAAACCTTTTCACTGTTTCTCGCAATTTCTCGTCGTGCATATCAGTTGTGCTGCGTTTTGCACTGTCCTATGCTATTTCTGAGGTTTTTGAGTTATTTTTTTACTTTTTTGAGTTTTTCATAGTTTCTCGTGGTGCACATGCGATGTGCTGTGTTCAACACTGCCCAACGCTTTTTCTGAGGTTTTCTTTGCTTTTCGAGCTATTTAAAATCTTTTTTGGACTTTGTCGCAGTTTCTCGTGGTGCATATGGATTCTGCTGTGATTAACAATGCCCTACGCTGGTTCTGAGGTTTTCGAGTTATTTTTTTTACTTTTTTGAGTTTCTATAATTTTCTCATGGTGCACATGGGTTGTGCTGCGTTTTACACTGCCCTACGCTGTTTCTGAGGCTTTCGAGTTATATTTTTACTATTTTGAGTTATTCGAAGTTTCTCATCGTGCACATGGGTCGTGCTAAGTTTTACAGTGCCCTACGCTGTTTCTGATGTTTTCGTTGCTTTTCGAGCTTTTTAACAACTTTTTTGGTGATTCTCGCAGTATCTCGTGGTGCATATGGGTTGTGCTGCGTTTTACAATGCCCTACGCTGTTTTATTTTTTTCCCATTTTTTAATCGTTTCCCCACCCCTCCCCAATTTTTAATCACGTGTTTTTCCCGTGTTTTTTTCTGTGATTTACTTCCCTGTATTTTTTCCAATGTTTTCTCCCATTTCCCCCCACCCCCCTACCCCCCGCCTTTCTTTTTCCCAGGTATTTTTCCCTGCATTTTTTTTGTGTGATTTTTTTCACATTTTTTTCCACCAATTTTTTCCCTGACTTTTTCTATCCTGTGCTTTTCCCCATGCTTTTTTTTCATGTGTTTGTTTTCACGTGCTTTTTCCTGCACTTTTTTTCCAATATTCTTTCCCGTGTTTTTTTCCCTGCCTTTTTTCCTGTATTTTTTCTGTCAAATCAGGTGAACGAATCAGTCCAATCAATCAGTCGAATCAGTCAAACGATTCAGTCAAACAAATCCGTCAAATCAGTTATTTATGTCAGTCGAATCAGTCAGTTGTATCAATCAAATGAATCACTCGAATCAATCTGTCAAACAGATCAGTCGAATCAGTCGAATCAGGTGAATCAGGTGAATCAGTCGATTGAATCAGTCGAATCAGGTGAATCAGTCGATTGAATCAGTCGAATCAGGTGAATCAGTCGAATCAGGTGAATCAGTCGATTGAATCAGTCGAATCAGTCGAATCAGGTGAATCAGTAGAATTAACCACTCGAATCAATCTGCAGAATCAATCGAATCAGTCGAATCAATCAGTCGATTCGTTTGAAACAATCCACTGAGTCAAATCAATCGAATCAATCTGTCGAATCGATCAACCGAATCGAATCAGTCGATTCACTCAATTGAATCAGTTGAACAAATCGATCTAATCAGTCAAAACAATCGAATGTCGAATTAGTGTAATGAATCAGTCGAATCAATCGAATCAGTCAAATGAATTGAATCAATTCCTTAGAGGATGAGACTGGGGAATTAATAATGCACAACAGGGACATGGCAGAAACTTTGAACAAATATTTTCTATTGGTCTTCATGGTAGAAAACATTAATAACATCCCAATAACCGATAATCAAGGGGCTATAGGGAGGGAAGAATGTAAAACAATCACTATCACTAAAGAAAAAGTACTTGGTAAAATAATGGTACAAAAGGTGGACAAGTCTCCTGGATCTGATGTCCTGCATTCCTTGGTCTTAAAAGAAGTGACTGCAGAGATAATGGATGCATTGGATATAATCTACCAAAAATTGCCCTGGATTCAGGAAAACCCCAAAAATGGGGGAGACAGAAAGCAAGAAACTATAAACCAGTTAGCCTGACATCTGTCATTGGGAAAATGCTGGGAGCAGTAGCAGGATATTTGGAAAAGCATAATACAGTGAAGCAGAGTCAGCAATGTTTTATGAAAGGGAAATCATGTTGGGCAAATTCTTTGAGGCTGTAATGAGCAGGGTGGATAAGGGGAAATCAGTGGATGTGGTGTATTTGGATTTCTGGAAGGCCACATAAAAGATTACTGCTCATGATAAGAGCACACGGGGTTGGGGTAATATTAGTTAGCCAATTCTCTATGCATGCTAACAGAAAACAGAGAGTCGGGATAAATGGGTCATTTTCCAGTTTGCAAATGGTAACTAGTGGGGTGCCGCAGGGATCGGTGCCGGGGAGTCAAATATTTACAATCTATATCTATCTGGATGAAGTGACCGTGTATCATTACAGCTGTGTTTGCTGATAATTCAAAGATAGATGGGAAAGTTAGTTGTGAGGAGAGTGCAAAAAATCGGCAAAGGAATATAGACAGGCTAATGAGTGGGCAAACATTTGGCAGATGGAGTATAATGTGAGAAAGTGTGAGGTTATCCACTTTGGTAGGAAAAATAAAAAAGCAAATTATTATTTAAATGGGTTGAGATTACAAAATGCTGAGGTACAGAGGGATCTGTGGAAACACAGAAAGTTAGCATGCAATTAATTATCAATTAATTAGGAAGGCAAATGGCCTTTATTGCAAGGGGATGGAGTAGGTAAGTCCTGCTACAACTATACACTGAGACCACACCTGGAGTACTGTGTACAGTTTAGGTCTCCTTATACTTGCATTGATTGGTGGCAGTTCAGAGAAGGTACATGACGTTGTTTCTTGAGATGAAGCTGTTGTCATATGAAGAAAGGTTGAGCAGGTTGGGCCTATACTCCTTGGTGTTTAGAAGAATGAGAGGTGATCTTATTGAAACATATACGATGACGCGGGCTTGACAGGGTCAATGCAGAAAGGATGTTCCGCCGAGTGGGGGAATCTATAACTAGGGGGCATAGTTTCTGAATAAGGGGTCACCCATTTAAAACAGAAAAGAGGAGGAATTTCTTCTCTCAGAGGGTCGTGAATCTTTGGAATTCTCTACCGCAGAGAGCTGTGGAGGCTGGGTCATTGAATATATTTAAGGTGCACTAGACACATTTTTGAATGTTAAGAGAGTCAAGGGTAATGGGGAGCGGGCAGGGAAGTGGAGTTGAGGCCAAGATTAGGTTAGCAAGGATTTTATTGACTCCTGCTCCTATTATGTTTTTATGAGCCCAGTACAGACAGCATGAGTGAGTATGTCATATATTCACACAGATTAACAGCTGCTCACATGAGCCTAATGTAGACAGTGTGAGAGTGAGCAATTTAATATTCAACCGAATCACTGGTACCTCACAGAAAGACCAGTCTAGGTAGTGTGTGAGTAAATGTGTTAATATTCATCCAGATTACTGACCACTCACATGGAGCGCAGTGTGCAGATTATGTGAGTGAGTGTGTTAATAACCACGTGGATCACAGGCCCCTCGTAGGGAGCCCAGTGATGGAAATGGGGAAAAAATTGTGTGGTTTTTTAAATTGCTGAATTTTTTTTTTACGAAACTGCCTGGTGATCCAGAAGGAAGTCAGATGCCTCCATTCGCTGTGCAGTGTATGGGAGCACACATCTTCGGCACAGAAGCACAACCTGCGATCACATTGGCCTAGACTACCAATAAAGCATCTAGTATTCTCATTGATAATAATGGGAGAACTGTTTGTAAGAGTTGCCATTACTAACAATGAAAATGCCTACCAAAAATACAGAAACACAACACGATAATTAAAAAAGCACCTCACATATTTAAAATTAATTGAACTGTAATTTAATTTGATGTTTAAGAAAAAAAATATTTTTTAGAATTAAAAAAAATATGTTTCATTAGAGTTAACAAGAAATTTACCTTAATGGACAGGATTTTAATATTAAAAATTAGAAATTAAATTACATTTTTCGGTTTTAAAGCTCTGATGCTGGTAAAGTATGCGATATGCCTGCTTTTACCAGGCATAAGCGTTTGAAGAACATTTGCTGTGCAAATAGCCCAATCACTGCCCTGCAAAAGTCCTTCTCTGGAGGATGCATGTGATCTGTTTGAAGAAATTGTGACAGATCACAAAGGCGGGTTGTCGGTGTATCTGCCCTGAAATCTGCCATTTGTGAGGCTTCTTCAGGGGCATGCGCACATGGTGCACAATTTACTTACCCGAATCACTGGCCCATCACAGAAAGCCCAGTGTAGACAGTGTGTGAGTGATCTCTCGATTTCGAGAGACTGCCTATGATGATAATATTACCCCGATTACCGGCCCTCATAGGGAGCACAGTACAGAGACTGTGTGCACGAGCTTCATAATATGCACCCGGAGGGAGCCGAGTGTAGACAGTGTGTGAGTGAGTGTGTTGATATTCACCCAGGTCACTGTCCCCTCGGGCGGGTGAAGAGCGCCTCACTCACAATATCCAACAGCAGGGAGTCTGAGGCTGCAATGTTTCCACTTCTTCTCATTGTTTAATGAGTTTCACAATCAGAGTAAAGGGATATTTCCCCACATTCTTCAACTGCTCTCTGAATTTAGTCTGAGTCACGGCATAAATACCCGTGTTTGTGCAACAACTCAACAGCTGCAGCATATATCCAAGTTCAATTACACAAGATGGTAGATATACAGAATTATAGTCCAATAAATACATCCGCCTCCATATAGGACACACAAGATATACCGCCCATAACAAGATGAAATTACCAGAGATAACAAGCAGTAAAATGATGGATTTCCTGCGGCTCGCCATCTCAGGGTCTCCGAGACTCTCTGCACTGCTGGGACACCGGAGTCTCCTGCGGGCTCTGCTGGCCACTAAAATGTGTCTGACAGTGACAACATTGAGCAGCAGAATCACAACAAATGGGACCCCCGGGGTGAGAATATGATGAAGGAACTCGATTGCTCCCCAGACCTTTGATTCCCTAACAACCATTGTTACACCACAAAACCAGGGTTCGTTCGAAAGGGCATACCAACCAGTCAACATAAAATACCAAAAAATGTTCTTTAAGCTGCTCAGCACAACCACTGTTCCCAGAACCACAGCTGCTGTTCTCGCGGTGCAATATTTTGTTTTCAGCTTCTGCAAACAAATGGCCACAAATCGATCAAACGTGAAAGTGACGGTGAACCAAATAGAACAGTCTGTGACTGCGAACAGCAGGACGGCGTGGATATTACACACGTGGATGGACTGGATGAAAAGAAACTGTTCCTCATAAATAGTCGGAATATGCCTCCATATCAGGTCGAGGATAACGACCAGTAGATCTGCCGCTGCCATGGCCACCAGGTAGCGAGTGACACATTTGGAGAGTCCGCACTTTCCCCGGGACAGGATCACAAGCGTCACTATGTTCACTGTGAAGAAGGGAAATAAGCAGTAAAATTATACATCAGGCTGGGAACATGAGCAGCAGTTTGATTGAATTCAGGATGAAATCTGCAACTCATTCCCGAAATTAAATGATATAATCTAACTCTATTACCCATGGAGCTGAATACAGGGGTTATTGTAAGAATAATCGAGAATATATTGTGGAAATAATAAATGAAATAGGGGTAAATACAACAGGAAATAACAAATGTGTGATGAATGAGAGATGATGGATCTAGCTTTACAAAAGTATTGCCCAAGGTCCCAGGGACACAAAGGACCAGAGCCTCTCAGGAAGCCTTTGTGTCCTGGAATCAGTCAGCAGTTGGGGCGATGCAATTCACTTCTGTGCCCCTGTGTTAGGGAGGGGGAAATCCCACTTGGATTCCTGATCCTGGTTAGAATACTCATTGTGTTTAGCACTGAAAATGAATACAAAATACAGAAACTACACCCTTGGCATGCAATAATTTCAGGCAATTGTATTTACAATTGACAAATTATACTGCAACGACCCAATTCCAGGAATTTCAATCCCAGAGCTGCTCCCGCCTATATCCAGAAATTCCATTCTTAGTCTCGCCTAGTTTACACTGCTCCTTTCCAAATCCTGTAATGTTATTCCCAGGGCTATCTAGATTACACCGCTCCCACCTTAATCCAAGAAATTCTTTCCTCGGGTCACCCCACTGCTCCCGCCTCAGTCCAGGAATCCCAATCCCAGGGTATTTCTCTATTGCCTGAACCTAGAATAAGAACAACAAGATGTTTCTGAAGATTGATGTCACCCAGTCAAACAGAGCGGAAGTATAAATGAAACTAGTAAATGATTGACACCAAGGAATCAAAGGAAAATGCTTAAAATATTAACCAATGCGATAAATATCCTGTAATTATCTCAATACTCCATGAAACGCTCTGGAAACATTGAAGTCTCCCAAAATCATAGTCACAGAACAATACCATCAGTCAACATTCCCAACTCCTCCATCACCATCTCAGGTTACTTCCTGTTCCACCAGCAGTACAGACCACCTTGTGGGCACAGTGGTATACAGTTGGTTGGGAGAGATCTTGCGAGTCCTCAACATTGTGTTGGAGCGGATTTTTGGACATATACTTGACTAGTATTCGGGACCAAACATTTGTTTTTATTTTCCCCTTTAATGAATTTTGTAAGGGACAATACTGATGCATTATGCTTTATATAAAAAAAAAACACAGTTAGACTTCAAGGTCTTGAGTTATGGAGATAGGAAAGTGAGATAATGAATGACTGGAGAGATAATTAAGTGGGATGTTTGTCTGCACTTGTTTATAATGCCCTGTCACAATGCAGGCTGGTTTATATCAAGAACTCAGCCTTGGATAGTAAAAGCTTTGTAAACCTTGTAATGCGATGATTAGACTTAAGGACTAGTGCTAAAGCATGTGATGTAAAGTGACGTAATTTATAAGATAAAAGAACCTCACTGCAGATACCAAATTGAGAAATGGTTCAGAGACAGGGGTCTCTAACAGTTCTCCCAAAGCTTTGTCTCCGATTTAATAAACCTCTCTTTATATATTATACAGTCTCAGAAATATTTTTCCACAACAAAATGGCGTCACGACAGGATACTGTCTGGTCAGACGTGAACGGGCACGACGGGATAGTGTATAAGATACGAGTAAAGAGATAGCGGGAAGAGGCTGACTAACCAGTTTGAGTTGTCCCTTTAGTAAATAAGGTCGGTGCGGAAGGGAACTGATCGATCCAACCTAGAGCCGAAACTCCGGTGGTAAGGAAACACGCTAGCTTTGTTGCGAAGACAAAGGGTCTCCACAGAGTAGTCGTGGCCGTGAGTATTACAGAAACAAAGGGAAACGTCCGAGACTGGCGAACATGGAAGGTAAGGAAGGGAATGTAAAACGCGGGC
Organism: Pristiophorus japonicus; assembly: GCF_044704955.1. NCBI lineage: Eukaryota > Metazoa > Chordata > Chondrichthyes > Pristiophoridae > Pristiophorus > Pristiophorus japonicus. Next base: position 52,252,328 of record NC_091993.1, read on the forward strand.
TGCCCGGGTCATTAATTAATTCCTATCATTAATTGTAACTTGCGTAATTACGTAGTGCCATAAAAAAGCTGATAGTGACTATCTTAAGTGACATATGGATCCAGACATAAGCTTTGTTGAATGAAGAGAGACTTTTGTGAGTGTCTATTTTGAATGAAGTACTTGAGTGATTTTGACTGTGGAATGAATGAAAGCCTGTTTGGGAAGGTGTGGAGTTGCCTGCCTGTTTTAGCTCCACCCACTTTTTCCAAACAGAGTGAATTTTTTTTTAACCCTTCGTAGTGTTGTCCTGTATGTGGGAAGTTTAAGAAACTGTGAACCTTATGGTATTACATTTTAAGTTAGAAACGAAGGTGTGGATATATTCGGATGATAAGTTACGGAGCTAGGAAATGCACAAAGGATAGGTTTGTTGAGTAAAAGATAAAAATACATGGTCCCGGTAGTAAAAAAAAAAGAATTTATTTGACACGCTCACTTACTTGTCGAAAGAAAACATGCAATTGGGTTGAAAGACATAAATTTAGTCCAGGAATGAGATAAAGAATGCCTTTTAAAACGCTCCCATTTTCTTTTGTGTAAAACCTTGACACGAAAGCTTCTAGCTCAGTAAAAAAAAAGTTTTAAATTTAGAAATACCTTCAGGGATTAGGTCAAACTCCTGGGCGAGTGGTGAGCTATCTGTGAAGGTGTAAAAGGGACTTATGAAAAAGGCTAAAACAGTAAGCTTTAGCAGTTTAGAAAAGAAAAAGATAAAGCAGGAAAAGGTCTCTGCCACGGGAACAGGAGGAGGGCAGAAAAGGGGGACTTGCCATAATTGTGGAAAACCGGGCCATTTTGCCAGGGAATGCAAAGGGAAAGGCAGTGAAAAGCAATGTACGTATTGTGGTAAGAAAGGGCACCTGGAAGCGACATGCTATGGTAAAAATGGCTATCCTAATAAGGCAAGGACCCTGTCAGAACAGGAATACCAGAAGTGGCAGGCGTACAAAGCCACCCTGTGATGTCCGGCGGCCCCTGTACAATGTAAAAAGGAGGGAAGAATATATGTGTCTGCACTAGTAGGGGGCCGACAGTGTGAGATGCTAGTGGACACGGGAGCCTCAATATCCATTACCAATATATCCCTTCCCGTCACCGACAAGAAGGCTCTGATAAAGGGAATAGATGGACGGCCCACACTGGCCTACCTGAGCACCACCCAATTGGTGGAAATTGATAACTTATATATACCCATGAGATTTTACGTATGCAAGAATGGTGAGGGAACAATATTGGGGAATGATGTAATGAGGGAATTTAAGGCCCTGATTGATTGCGGCAAGGGGAAACCGGCCCTAGACCTCATAGAATGGGGTCCTGAACAAGAACAGGCGTATAGTAAACTCAAGTCAGAACTAGTCTCCGCACCTGGATTGGGACTGCCTGACATGGGTAAGGATTTCCACATCCACTGTAACAATGAAGGTGGGTTCTATATGGCCGTGGTCACCCAAGATCACGGGGATAAAAGGAGACCTATAGCCTATTACTCTACCACCGAAAGCTCGGTGGTGACTGGGTTATCCAGATGTATAGCCACACTAGATTGCGCAGCTTGGGCGGTAAAAATAAGCGAGCCTGTGGTGATGACTGGAAACATCATTCTCCACACTAAACACACATTGGTAGAAATGTTAAACACAGGAAAACTGAGAACCGTATCTAATATGAGACGGGCAAAGTGGGAAGCAGTCCTCTTAACACCTAACAAAGCGGTAACCATAATTAGGGATGTAGGAAACAACCCCGCAGAAGGTATGATGGGTGAAGGGGAACCCCACTTTTGCGAAGAGGTATGTGAGGATATGGAAGAGGATAGAATAAAAGACGCCCCACTTCAAACCGCAGAACAAACCTTGATGGTGGACGGCTCACGAAAATACGTAGAGGGACTACCTCGTACTGGATGGGCCGTAGTTAACCAGGATCTAGAGACAGTCGAATCAGGGCGAATTAATGGGGGGTCGTCAGCTCAAGTGGCAGAACTGGTAGCCCTCACCCGGGCACTGGAATTATCGGAAAATAAGATTGTTAATATCTATACGGACAGTAGATATGCATTCGGGGTAGTACACGATTATATGACAGCATGGGGGAGGAGGAGTTTTATCACAACCAGCGGACATCCCATAAAGCATCAGCTGAGAATAGAAGCTCTCTTAGCAGCCAGTAATAAACCACAACAGGTAGCGGATATTAAAATTAAAGCCCACAGGAGGGAGCCGGACCGAACCAGTCCAGATTGGCTGAGTCACCAGGGAAATAAAGCTGCAGACGTAGCTGCACAGAAGGCATTAGAACAGGAAGAGTGTGAGGAAGCCTCAGTCAGTGCCACTGGGGCCCGAGACAATCAGATAAGTATTGAGAAACTACACCAGGACACTTCTGAGGAGGAAATAGGTATGTGGACAAAGCGGGCCGCAACGCAAGGGAAGGATAACGTTGGGAGACGAAACGACAAGGTAATGGCGCCTGAATGCATACAGAATACCTTATTGGAGTTGCATCATGGCCTGTCTCATTCGGGATGAGAGGCCATGACCGGGAGTCTTGGGAGAGATTGGTGGTGGAAAGGGATGGGGAGAGATATTGCTAAATATTGCCATCGATGCGTTACGTGCGCACAATATAATCCAGGCAGGCCCATTAAAATTAAAATAGGACACCAGCCCCGTCCACGGGGGCCATGGGAACATGTACAAATTGATTTCACAGGTCCTTTGCCCCCATCCCATGGAAAAAGATATTGCCGAGTGATTATAGATCAATTTACCAGGTGGGTGGAAGCAGTGGCAAGGATATTCCGACCAAGGCACCCACTTCACCGGAAAAATTGTAAAAACAATATGCCAGCTGATGGGCATAAAACAAAAATTCCACATCCCCTACCACCCGCAGAGTTCTGGAATGGTAGAGCGCATGAACCATACCCTTAAGAACGCCCTGGCAAAGGCCATGCAAACGTCAGGAAAAACGTGGACAGAAGTATTACCCATTATATTGATGAAGTTAAGAGCCACGACAAACTGGACAACCGGATTAACTCCTTATGAACTAATTACCAGAGAACATCATAACAGGGGGGGCCGATGTAGGCCCATTAAAAGACAAAATAAAACGGTATGTTTTGGAACTAAGTACTCAATTAAAAGGGATGCGTAAATTAGTTAGGGACAATTAGGAAGAAAGAGATGCGGAAGCAGAGCTTACAAAGCTCCCTGAAGTCCCGTTGGCGGGAAGTCGCGTTATGGTAAGGGTCCTCCCGGGAAAACCGGGGTTTGCCCCAAAAATGGATAGGACCGTATGAGGTTATAATCAGCAGGGACACTTGTGCCTGCATCGATGTTAAAGGGAATGGACAATGGAAGCATTGGACCCAGCTTAAGGTTTTTGAACCAGCCGTTTAGCACACGTATTAGTTGTTGTTGTTTGTCTATTTACAGATTGACAGCGAGAGATTCTTCAAGCAAGCCATACGGCCATTTTGCCTTTGACTATTTGTTAATTATAGAGTAATAAGATGAAACTATATATTGCGATCGGTGCGATTATCATAGTTCGTGTTAGGTCCGGCCTGCTAGCTAGACCGAAACGAGTTACATGTAAATACCTTTTTGTACATGTCTTATGTTTATGCGCAAAATGAGAACTTTTCTAGTTGCTAGGTATGTTCGCACATCCCCATACATAGCAAAGGAGGCATCCCCTTTGAGGTCAATCTCCCTTAACATTTCAGAAGTAGCGGAGTGGGTAAGGCGACAAAACAATACAGGGGAAGTAAATGATACTTGGAATCAGAGTGGGAATAAAGAAACGTGGAGATCGGGGGGGTTACCTTTTGGATTGACAGATGGTACCAGCCGGAATACAATAGGTCGGTACGACCCCGTTCCTGGTTTTGACCAACACCTCAGGAGTTGGAAGGCCCACCGCTGACATTTGTTTCACTAAAGACCTGACTGGTGAGGAAACAGGTTTTGTAGCAGGATATAGCAATTGTACGCAATACTTTAACCTCACCAGGTGGAACATAATAGCCAGCGAAACAACAAACCAGGGGTTCTTTGAAATAGAGGGTTTGAAGAATCAGACAAGTAGCCAGGACTGGGACCCTAAGATTAGGTGGCGACGGGGGCTGAGAGAGAGATTGGGATCGAATCTAACAGCATACAATGGCACTTATTTTGTGTGCGGGCATAAGGCCTACCCCTGGTTGCCTCAGAACTGGAGGGGGTCCTGTTATTTGGGATATGTGGTCCCTTTTGTCAGTCGGGTACGTACTTTAGCAGAAGTACAGACACCAGGTCGACTAAGACGAGATCTTACCCCGGTAGAGAGGCTATTTGGGGTCATGATGCTCCCATTCGGGATAGGATGCACCATGGATGAATTACGTAACCTAGAGAGGGTACTGGAACAGATAGTTAACGACACTGCTGAAGCAATAGAGGGCATAACGGCTGAAATGGTAGCCATACGCACAATGGTACTCCAGAACCGAATGGCCCTAGATTATATACTAGCACAAAGTGGGGGCACATGTGCCTTAATTGGAGCTGAATGTTGCACTTACATTCCCGATAATTCAGAAACATAACCAACCTCGCTGATCACATAAGAAGGGAGGTAAAGAAGTTATCCACGACAGCAGGAGGATCTGGCTGGTTTGACTGGCTGTGAGGGGAATCCTGGGGGTCCTATCTTATGCATGGAGTAATTATTCTGGTTGTAATAATAATTACTTGCTGTCTGATTATCGGGTGTTTTAATATCTGCTGTAAAGTTATGATGGCTCGACTGATGCCAGTAGCCAGTGTAATCGCCGAAGAAGAAGCACACCTGATGGAAATACCTGAAGACACCAAGGATGAAGAAACAGACGACGATGACACTGACCATTATCTTTGAAGGGTAGCCTAGAGCTACAGGCAAGGTGGACATACGGAACATCAGGGAAGTAACATACCCCAAAGGACGAATATATGACACCATGCTACTATCATTGTGGTCATCTGGATTTTGTGAACATCCTCCAGGACCAAAAGGGGGAATATTGTTGGAGCGGATTTTTGGACATATACTTGATTAGTATACGGGACCAAACATTTGTTTTTATTTTCCCCTTTAATTAATTTTGTAAGGGACAATACTGATGCATTATGCTTTATATAAAAAAAACACAGTTAGACTTCAAGGTCTTGAGTTATGGAGATAGGAAAGTGAGATAATGAACGACTGGAGAGATAATTAAGTGGGATGTTTGTCTATACTGGTGCCAAAAGGCCTGCACTTGTTTATAATGCCCTGTCACAATGCAGGCTGGTTTATATCAAGAACTCAGCCTTGGATAGTAAAAGCTTTATAAACCTTGTAATGCAATGATTAGACTTAAGGACTAGTGATAAAGCATGTGATGTAAAGTGACGTAATTTGTAAGATAAAAAAACCTCACTGCAAATACCAAATTGAGAAATGGTTCAGAGACAGGGGTCTCTAACAGTTCTCCCAAAGCTTTGTCTCTGATTTAATAAACCTCTCTTTATATATTATACAGTCTCGGAAATATTTTTCCACAACAATTGCCTAAGGTAATAATGAAGTCTCATGGATTCCAGTCAGACATGGGCAAGGTAACTGCCTGCCCTCTCTTCCTCAGCTGATGAAGCGACATATCTTCATGCTGAACAACAGTTGATGTGAAGATAGAGCAGAAAATATACTCTGGTCTGGAGGGGACTCAATGTCCATCACCAAGTTTAACCACGCGCACAAACACAGCTGCCAGACTGGGGTTGTGGCAGGTGGTGTGAGAACCAACATGAGAGAATAATCTGCTTGACCTTGTCCTCACCAATCTACCTATTTTCTATGGATCTGTCCATTATGATAAGAGTGGGACTGACCAGTGTACACTGAGTACCAGAGCCCAGGCTCAGTGGAACAAGATTAGACAGCAAGTGATCCAACAACCAACAAATCAGATTTTTAAAAGCTGTCATATCCAGTCCTGAATGGGACTGAAAATATTGGGGGGGAAATTGCGGTCAGAGGCTTCCTTCATACGAATGTCTCTGACCCAAAAATAATTTACAAAAGTAGCTGGTGGTCCCGGAGGAACGTAGGATCCCGGTCGGAGGCCTCGATTCGCTGTGCAGCACATTTTTGGCTGGACCACCAATCACCTTCCAGTATTCTCATTGATAAAAGAGGTATGTTTGTACGGGCTCCCAATACTAACAATGAGAACATCCCTACAACACCGAAACACAGCATAATAAATAAATAAAACACCTCACATGTTTAAAATTAATTCAAATTAAATATAATTAAATGTTTTAGAAAACATATTTTTTAGAATTTTTTTAAATGTGTTTTAATAATGTTAAAAATAAACTTACCTTAACGGACAGGGTTTTTAATATAAAACTGAGTATTTAAAATTAATTTCTATTTTTAAAACTCTTACAGTCGTAACAGTATGCTATGCACCTGCTTTTACCAGACGTGAGAGTTTGAAGGACATTGGGGGGCCAGAGTTAGGCAAATAGCTCAATCTCTCCTGTGCGGATGTCCTTCTCCCGGTGATGTGGAGGATCTGTCAAGAGAAATCTTGACCGATCAGAAAAGCCGGCATTTGGTGCATGCACATCACACCCTGAAAACCGGCTTTTGCCAGGCCTTGCCGGGTCTGTGCACATTTAGTACATACCCAGAGAGGACGGGATTTTCAGCCATTTCCTTTTCAAGTATATGTCAAATTACCTTTTGAAAGATTTAGAAAAAAGATTTGCATTTATTTAGCGCTTTTCACGATCTTGGGATGTCCCAGAGCCCTTTACAACCAATGAAGTTACTGTACTGTAGGAAATACGACAGTCAATTTCCACAAAGCAAGTTGCCACAAAGAGCAATGAACTAATGACCAGATAATCTGTTTTAATGATATTGATCTACGAATAAATATTGATCAGGACATTCCTGGTCTCCTGCGATTATAATGCCATAGGCCCTTTAACATCCACATCAGGTGAGAGAGCAGATACATCCGAAAGACAGCACCGCTGACGGTGCTCACTCAGTAGTGGCCCTCTGACAGTGCAGCGCTGCCTCATTAGTGCCTCTCCAACAGTGCAGCACTCCATCAGTACAGCCCCTCCGACAGTGCAGCACTCCCTCAGTACTGCCCCTCCGACAGTGTGGCAGTCCCTCAGTACTGCCCCTCCAACAGTACGGCGCTCCTTCAGTACTGCTCCTCCAAGACTGCAGTGCTCCCTCAGTACTGCCCCTCCGACAGTGCCGCACTCCCTCAGTACTGCCCCTCCAACAGTACGGCGCTCCCTCAGTACTGCTCCTCCAAGACTGCAGTGCTCCCTCAGTACTGCCCCTCCGACATTGCAGCACTCCCTCAGTACTGCCCTTCCGACAGTACGACGCTCCCTCAGTACTGCCCCTCTGAGAGTGCGGCACTCCCTCAGTACTGCCCCTCCGATAGTGCAGCACTGCCTCAGTATTTCCCTCCAACAGTGCAGCGCTCCCTTCGCACAGCCCCTCCAACAGTGCAGTGCTCCCTCAGTACTGTCCCTCCGACAGTGCAGCGCTCCGTTCACACAGCCCCTCTGACAGTGTAGTGCTCCCTCAGTACTGCCCCTCCGACAGTGTAGCACTCCCTCAGTACTGCCCCTCCGACAGTGCGGCGCTCCCTCAGTACTGCCCTTACAACAGTGTGGCTCTCACTCAGTACTGCCCCTCCGACAGTGTGGCACTCCCTCAGTACTGCCCCTACAACAGTGTGGCTCTCACTCAGTACTGCCCCTCCGACAGTGTGGCTCTCCCTCAGTACTGCCCCTACAACAGTGTGGCTCTCACTCAGTATTGCCCCTCCGACAATGCGGCGCTCCCTCAGTACTGCCCGTCCGACAGTGCAGCTCTCCCTCAGTACTGCCACTCCGAGAATGCAGTGCTCCCTCCACACAGCCTCTCCGACAGTGCAGTGCTCCCTCAGTACTGCCCATCCGACAGTGCAGTGCTCCCTCCACATAGCCCCTTCGACAGTGCAGTGCTCCCTCTGTACTGCCCCTCCGACAGTGCAGCGGTTCCTCAGTACTGCCCCTCCGACGGTGCAGTGCTCCCTCAGTACTGCCCCTCTGACAGTGCAGCACTCCCTCAGTACTGCACCTCCGAAAGTGCGGCGCTCTCAGTAATTCCCCTGCAACAGAGCAGCGCTCCCTAAGTACTGCTCTGGAATATTAGCCTAGAATTTTAGACTGAAGTCGTTAGAATGGGACTTGAACCCACAACCTTCTGACTCAGAGGTGAGAATGCTGTGACCAAGCCTATTGAATCTGCTTCCACCATCCTTTCAGAGCGTTAAAAACACTTACCACCTGACCAATTTATCGTCCGTTTGGAACCCAGTGCAAACAGTTTCTACTATCCCCATCATTTTCAACACTTCTATTCACTCTCCCCGTAACCTATAAGGAGAACAATCCCAGCTTCTTCAAAGAATTCCACAGATCTCCAACCCTCCGAGAGAAGGCACGTAATTGAAATCCCACAACCCTGGTGTAATTATGGTAAATGCTCTCCAAACAAGTGGCAGGCGATGACCACCTCCAATAAGAGATAGTCTAACCTCATCCGCTTGACAATCAATGACATTTCCATCACAGAATCCTACACCATCAAAATCCATTCATTAGAAACTCAACTGGATCAGCCACATAAATGCTGTGGCTGCTACAGCAGGGCAGCGGCTGGGTAATCAGCAGTGGGTAGCTGCCAAAGCACCTTCAACACCGACAAGGCACAATTTAAGAGTGTTAAGGATTGGGAACATAGAAAATAGGTGCAGGAGTAGGCCATTCGGCCATCGAGCTGGCACCAGCATTCAATAAGATCATGGCTGATCTTTCCTGCTTTCTCTCCATGCCCCTTGATCCCTTTAGCCATAAAGGCCACATCTAACTCCCTCTTGAATATATCCAATGAACTGGCATCAACAGCTCCCTGCAGTAGAGAATTCCACAGGTTAACAACTCTCTGAGTGAAGACGTTTCTCCTCATCTCAGTGTTAAACGGCTTACCCCTTATCCTAAGACTATGTCCCCTGGTCCTGGACTTCCCCAACATCGGGAACATTCTTCCTGCATCTAACCTGTCCAGTCCCGTCAGAATTTTATATGTTTCTATGAGATCCCCTCTCATCCTTCTAAACTCCAGTGAATACAGGCCCAGTCGATCCAGTCTCTCCTCATATGTCAGTCCTGCCATCCCAGGAATTAGTCTGATGAACCTTTGCTGCACTCCCTATTTAGTAATCCTAATACTTTCTCAGATTAGGAGACCAAAACTGAACACAATATTCCAGGTGAGGCCTCACCAAGGCCCTGTACAACTGCAGTAAGACCTCCCTGCTCCTATACTCAAATCCTTTCGCTATGAAGGCCAACATACCATTTGCCTCCTTCACCGCCTGCTGTACCTGCATGCCAACTTTCAATGACTGATGTACCATGACACCCAGGTCTCGTTGCACCTCCCCTTTTCCTAATCTGCCACCATTCAGATGATATTCTGCTTTAATGTTTTTGCCACCAAAGTGGATAACCTCACATTTATCTACATTATACTGCATCTGCCATGAATTTGCCCACTCACCTAACCTATCCAAGTCACTCTGCAGCCTCTGAGCATCCCCCTCACAGCTCACACCGCCACCCAGCTTAGTGTCATCTGCAAACTTGGAGATATTACATTCAAGTCCTTCATCCAAATCATTGATGTATATTGTAAATAGCTGGGGTCCCAGTACTGAGCCCGGCAGCACCCCACTAGTCACTGCCTGCCATTCTCAAAGGATCTGTTAATCACGACCTTCTGCTTCCTGTCTACCAACCAGTTTTCTATCCACATCAGTACATTACCCCCAATACCATGTGCTTTAATTTTACACACCAATATCTTGTGTGGGACCTTGTCAAAAGCCTTTTGAAAGTCCAAATACACCACATCCACTAGTTCTCCCTTGTCCACTCTACTAGTTACATCCTCAAAAAATTCTAGAAGATTTGTCAAGCTTGATTTCCCCTTCATAAATCCATACTGACTTGGACCGATCCTGTCACTGCTTTCCAAATGCGCTGCTATTTCATTCTTAATAATTGATTCCAACATTTTCCCCACTACTGATGTCAGGCTAACCGGTCTATAATTACCCGCTTTCTCTCTCCCTCCTTTTTAAAAAAGTGGTGTTACATTAGCTACCCTCCAGTCCATAGGAACTAATCCAGAGTCGGTAGACTGTTAGAAAATGGTCACCACTATTTCTAGGGCCACTTCCTTAAGTACTCTGGGATGCAGACTATCAGGCCCCGGGGATTTATCGGCCTTCAATCCCATCAATTTCCCTAACACAATTTCCCGCCAAATAAGGATTTTGTTCAGTTCCTCCATCTCACTGGACCCTCGGTCCCCTAGTATTTCTGGAAGGTTATTTGTGTCTTCCTTCGTGAAGACAGAACCAAAGTATTTGTTCAACTGGTCCGCCATTTCTTTGTTCCCCATTATAAATTCACCTGAATCTGACTGCAAAGGGTCTACGTTTGTCTTCACTAATCTTTTCCTCTTCACATATCAATAGAAGCTTTTGCAGTCAGTTTTTATGTCCCCAGCAAGCTTCCTCTCGTACTCTATTTTCCCCCCCTTAATTAAACCCTTTGTTCTCCTCTGCCGGATTCTAAATTTCTCCCAGTCCTCAGGTTTGCTGCTTTTTCTGGCCAATTTCTATGCCTCTTCCTTGGATTTAACACTATCCTTAATTACCCTTGTTTGCCATGGTTGAGCCACCTTTCCCGTTTTATTTTTACTCCAGACAGGGATGTACAATTGTTGGCAGTTCATCCATGTGATCTTTAAATGTTTGCCATTGCCTATCCACCGCCAACCCTTTAAGTATCATTTGCCAGTCTATTCTAGCCAATTCACGTCTCATATCATCAAAGTTACCTTTCCGTAAGTTCAGGACCCTAGTCTCTGAATTAACTGTGTCACTCTCCATCCTAATAAAGAATTCTACCATATTATGGTCACTCTTCCCCGAGGGTCCTCGCAAAACAAAATTGTGAATTAATCCTTTCTCATTACACATCACCCAGTCTAGGATGGCCAGCCCTCTAGTTGGTTCCTCGATATATTGGTCTGGAAAGCCATCCCTAATACACTCCAGGAAATCCTCTTCCACCATATTGCTACCAATTTGGTTAGCCCAATCAATATGTAGATTAAAGTCGCTCATGATAACTGCTACACCTTTATTGCACGCATCCCAATTTCTTGTTTGATACTGTCCCCAACCTCACTACTACTGTTTGGTGGTCTGTACACAACTCCCACTAGCATTTTCTGCCCTTTGGTATTCCGCAACTCCACCCATACAGAATGCACATCATCCAAGCTAATGTCCTTCCTTACTATTGCGTTAATTTCCTCTTTAACCAGCAATGCTACCCCACTTCCTTTTCCTTTCTGCCTATCCTTCCTGAATGTTGAATACCCCTGGATGTTGAGTTCCCAGCCTTGGTCACCCTGGAGCCATGTCTCCGTGATGCCAATCACATCGTATCCGTTAACTGCTATCTGCGCAGTTAATTCATCCACCTTATTCCGAATACTCCTCGCATTGAGGCACAGAGCCTTCAGGCTTGTCTTTTCAACACACTTTGCTCCTTTAGAATTTTGCTGTAATGTAGCCCTTTTTGATTTTTGCCTTAGGTTTCTTTGCCCTCCACTTTTACTTTTCTTCTTTCTATCTTTTGCTTCAGCCCGCATTCTGTTTCCCTCTGTCTCCCTGCATAGCTTCCCATCTGTTAGTTTACTATCTGCAGGCTTAGGTAGGACATGTGGGAAATATCCTACTAATTCTAGGAACTTTATTAAGCAATTCTCAATATTAAGGACACACACAAATTAGAAAAATAAGAAATATAAGAAATAGGAGTAGGAGTAGGCCATTTGGCCTCTCGAGCTGGCTGCAACATTCAATAAGATCACGGCTGATCTGATCGTGGACTCAGCTGCAATTCCCTGCCCGCTCCCCATAACCCTTTACTCCCTTATTGCTCAAAGATCTGTCTATGTCCGCATAAATATATTCAATGACCCAGCCTCCACAGCTCTCTGGGGCAGAGAATTCCAAAGATTTGCAACCCTCCGAGAGAAGAAATTCCTCCTCATCTCAGTTATAAATGGGCGGCCCCTTATTCTATGTCCCCGAGTTTTAGTTTCCCCTATGAGTGGAAATATCCTCCCTGCATCCACCTTATCGAGCCCCCTCATTATCTTATAAGATTCGATAAGATCACCTCTCATTCTTCTGAACTCCAATGAGTACAGACCCAACCTACTCAACCTATCCTCATCATTCAACCACACTCCTCACCGGAATCAACTCTTGAAAAAGCATGCATGACTGGTCCTGTCCATAAATAAAGGGACTGCTATTCGTACTGTACTTTTTTGCCTGACAGGCGACAAGCCCCGCCCCCTGCAAAGCTCTGCCCGGGGGTGGGGGGGCGGGTGGGGGGGGAACTGGGAGTGGGGGGAGAGACTGGGGGGCAGAGAGTGACTGGGGGGTGGGGGGTGGGGGAAGAGAGAGAATGGGTGGGAAAGAGAGAGAGACTGGGTGGAGATAGAGACTGGATGGAGATAGAGACTGAGGGAAAGAGAGAGACTGGGGGAAAGAGAGAGACTGGGGGAAAGAGAGAAAATGGGGGAGAGTGAGAGAGACTAAGGGGAGAGAGAGAGACTGGGGAGGTGAGAGAGACTGAGGGGACAGAATGACTGGGAGAGGGGAGAGTGACTGCAGAGGGAGAGAGAGACTGGGGGGGGAGAGAGAGAGATTGGGGAGAGAGAGAGATTGGGGGGGGGGAAGAGAGAGAGACAGAGGGAGAGAGAAAGATGGGGGAGAGAGAGCGAGTGTCAGGGGCAGAGAGAGACTGTGTGGAGAGAGGGACTGGAGTGTGAGAGAGAGAGACTGGCAGGGGAGAGAGAGAGACGGGGAGGTGAGAGAGAGACTGCGAGCAGAGAGAGAGACTGGGAGGAGAGAGAGAGACTGGGAGGAGGGGGAAGAGAGACTGGGGGAGAGAGAGATTTGGGGGAGAGAGAGACTGGGGAAAGAGAGACTGTGGCGAGAGAGAGAGATTTGGGGGAGAGAGAGACTGGGGGAAGAGAGACTGTGGCGAGAGAGAGAGAGACTGGGGGGAGAGCGACTGGGTGGGAGAGAGAGAGACTGGGTGGGAGAGAGAGAGAGACTGGGGGCAGGGAGAGAGATTGGGGCAGAGAGAGAGACTGGGGGGAGAGAGAGATTTGGGGGAGAGAGAGTCTGGGGGGAGACAGAGACTGAGGGGAGAGAGAGACTGGGGGGAGAGAGAGAGATTGTGGGCAGAGAGAGAGACTGGGGGCGGAGAGAATGACTGGGAGAGGGGTGAATGACAGCAGAGGGAGAGAGAGAAACTGGGGGGAGAAAGAGAGTGTGGGGGAGAGTGAGAGATTGGGGAGTAGTGAGATTAGGGGAGAGAGAGACTGGGAGGAAGAGGGAGAGAGATTGGGGGGAGAGAGAGAAGCTGCAGGGGGAGAGAGACTGGAGCGGAGAGAGAGTCTGGGGAGGGGAGGGAGAGAATGGGTGGGGGTGAGAGAGACTGGGGGCAGAGAGAGAGACTGGGGGAGAGAGAGACTGGGGGAGAGTGAGCGAGACTAGGGGGAGAGAGAGAGTCTGGGGAGGTTAGAGAGACTGGGGGCAGAGAGAGAGACTGGGGCAGAGTGAGAGAGACTAGGGGAGAGAGAGAGACTGGGGAGGTGAGAGAGACTGGGGAGAGAGAGAGAGACTGGGATGGTGGAGAGAGACTGGGGGAGAGAGAGACTGGGGAGAGAGAGAGACTGCGGGTGGGAGAGGGATACTGGGGAGAGAGAGAGACATGGCGGGCGAGAGAGACTTGGGTTAGTGGGAGAGACTGGGGGGAGAGAGAGACTGGGAGGGAGAGAGAGTGACTGGGGGAAGAAAGATACTGTGTGGAGAGGGAGACTGGGTTGGAGAGAGACTGGTGTGGGAGAGAGAGAGACTGGCAGGGGAGAGATAGACTGGGGGGAAGAGAGAGAGAGATTGGGGAGAGAGAGAGAGACTGGGGTTGGGGAGAGAGACTGGGGGAGAAAGAGACTGGGGGAGAGAGAGACTGGGGGGAGGGAGAGACTGGAGAGCGAGAGAGACTGGGTGTGGAGAGAGAATGGGGGGGAGAAAGACTGGGAGGTGGAAAGAGAGAGACTGGAGGTGAAGAGAGAGCTGGGGGAGAGACTGGGGGAAAGAGAGAGAGACTGAATGCGGAGATAGGGACTGGGGGTGGGAGAGCGACTGAGGGGGAGAGACTGGGGGTGGGATATGGGGAGAAAGAGAGACTGGGGGCAGAGAGAGACTGGGGAGAGAGAGACTGGGGGGAGCGAGAGACTGGGGCGACTGAGAGACTTGAGGAGTGAGAGAGATTGGGGGGGAGTGAGACTGGGGCATGAGAGAGAGAGATTGGGGGAAATAGAGAGAGACTGGTTGGGAGAAAGAGAGAGAGACTGGGTGGGAGAGAGTGAGACTGGAGGGAAGAGAGAGACTAGGGGGAGAGCGAGACTGGGAGAGAGAGAGAGTTTGGGAGAGAGAGAGAGAGAGAGAGAGAGACTGGGGGGTTGTGAGACAGAGAGACAGAGAGAGAAACTGGGAGGAGAGTGAGACTGGGGGGAAGAGAGAGAGAGAGAGAGAGAGAGAGAGAGAGAGAGACTGGGCTGTGCAGAGAGAGACTGCCGGGGGAGCGAGAGTGACTGGAGGGAAGAGAGAGAGACTGGGGGGAAGGGAGAGACTGGGGGGAGAGAGACTAGTATTGGGGAGAGAGACTGGAGGAGACAGAGACTGGGAGAGAGAGAGAGATGGGGGAGAGAGAGAGAGAGATGGGGAGTTGTGAGACATCGAGAGAGAGAGAAAGAGAGAGAGCGAGAGAGACTGGGAGGAGAGTGAGATTTGGGGTAAGAGAGAGAGACTGCGAGAGAGAGAGAGAAAGAGAGAGAGACTGGGGTGTGCAGAGAGAGACTGGCGGGGGGCCGAGAGTTACTGGGGGAGGGAGAGAGTGGGCGGGAGAGAGAGAGACTTGGGGGGGAGAGAGAGACTGGGGGAACGAGAGAGACTGGGGGAAAGAGAGAGACTGCGGGAAAGAGAGAGACTGGGGGAAAGAGAGAGACTGGGGGAACGAGAGAGACTGGGGGAAAGAGAGAGACTGCGGGAAAGAGAGAGACTGGGGGAAAGAGAGAGACTGCGGGAAAGAGAGCGACTGGGGGAAAGAGAGAGACTGCGGGAAGGAGAGAGACTGGGGGAAAGAGAGAGACTGCGGGAAAGAGAGCGACTGGGGGAAAGAGAGAGACTGCGGGAAAGAGAGAGACTGCGGGAAAGAGAGAGACTGGGGGAAAGAGAGAGACTGCGGGAAAGAGAGAGACTGGGGGAAAGAGAGAGACTGGGGGAAAGAGAGAGACTGGGGGAAAGAGAGAGACTGCGGGAAAGAGAGAGACTGGGGGAAAGAGAGAGACTGGGGGAAAGAGAGAGACTGCGGGAAAGAGAGAGACTGGGGGAAAGAGAGAGACTGCGGGAAAGAGAGAGACTGGGGGAAAGAGAGAGACTGCGGGAAAGAGAGCGACTGGGGGAAAGAGAGAGACTGCGGGAAAGAGAGAGACTGGGGGAAAGAGAGAGACTGCGGGAAAGAGAGAGACTGGGGGAAAGAGAGAGACTGGGGGAAAGAGAGAGACTGCGGGAAAGAGAGCGACTGGGGGAAAGAGAGAGACTGCGGGAAAGAGAGAGACTGGGGGAGAGAGAGACTGGGGGAGAGAGAGAGAGACTGGGGGAGGTGAGAGAGAGACTGGGGGTGAGAGACTGGGGAGAGAGAGAGACTGGGGGAGAGAGAGACTGGGGGAGAGAGAGAGACTAGGGAGGAGAGAGAGAGAGAGACTAGGGGTGAGAGAGAGAGAGACTGGGTGAGAGAGAGAGCCTGGGGCCGCGTGAGAGAGAGAGACTGGGGGAGAGAGAGACTGGGGGAGAGAGAGACTGGGGGAGAGAGAGAGACTAGGGAGGAGAGAGAGAGAGACGGGGGGAGAGAGAGAGAGACTGGGGGTGGGAGAGAGAGACTGGGGATTAGAGAGAGAGAGACTGGGGGAGAGAGAGAGAGACTGGGGATTAGAGAGAGAGAGACTGGGGGTGAGAGAGAGAGACTGGGGATTAGAGAGAGAGAGACTGGGGGTGAGAGAGAGACTGGGGATTAGAGAGAGAGAGACTGGGGGAGAGAGAGAGAGAGACTGGGGGAGAGAGAGAGAGACTGGGGATTAGAGAGAGAGAGACTGGGGTGAGAGAGACTGGGGATTAGAGAGAGAGAGACTGGGGGTGAGAGAGAGAGACTGGGGATTAGAGAGAGAGAGACTGGGGGTGAGATAGAGACTGGGGATTGGAGAGAGAGAGACTGGGGGAGAGAGAGAGAGACTGGGGGTGAGAGAGACTGGGGATTAGAGAGAGAGAGACTGGGGGAGGAGAGAGACTGGGGATTAGAGAGAGAGAGACTGGGGGAGAGAGAGAGAGACTGGGGATTAGAGAGAGAGAGACTGGGGGAGAGAGAGAGAGACTGGGGATTAGAGAGAGAGAGACTGGGGGAGAGAGAGAGAGAGAGACTGGGGAGAGAGAGAGAGACTGGGGTATGAGAGAGAGAGAGACTGGGGGTGAGAGAGAGAGATGGGAGGACTTGGGATTAGAGAGAGAGAGACTGGGGGTGAGAGAGAGAGACTGGGGATTAGAGAGACTGGGGATTAGGAGAGAAGACTGGGGGGAGAGAGAGAGAGACTGGGGATTAGAGAGAGAGAGACTGGGGATTAGACAGGAGACTGGGGATTAGAGAGAAAGAGACTGGGGGAGAGAGAGAGAGACTGGGGATTAGAGAGAGAGAGAGACTGGGGATTACAGAGAGAGAGACTGGGGGTGAGAGAGAGAGAGACTGGGGATTAGAGAAGAGAGAGAGACTGGGGATTAGAGAGAGAGAGACTGGGGGTGAGAGAGAGAGAGACTGGGGATTAGAGAGAGAGAGACTGGGGATTAGAGAGAGAGAGACCTGGGGGTGAGAAGAGAGAGAGAGACTGGGGGAGAGAGAGAGACTGGGGGATTAGAGACC